>NC_092048.1:75546084-75633577 GCF_003086295.3 Arachis hypogaea | reverse complement strand
AATATTTTAAAATTTAAATTTATTTTTTTAATTTTTTTTTTTTTTTTATTTATCTAAATATTAACAATAGAATTATTTTTATTAATTATTCTTAAAAAATAAAAAAAATAAAAAAAAAAAAAAAAAAAAAAAAAAAAAAAAAAAAAAAAAAAAAAAAAAAAAAAAAAAAAAAAAAAAAAAAAAAAACAAATCTAGTAAACAACAGATCTGTAAATTTATTATTTTTTTATTTTTAAACTAAAAAATAATTTTTTCAAGTGAAAAAAAAAATTCTAACAATATAAAAAATAAAAAATTGAAAATTTTAAATTTTTTAAATTAATTTATTCTTAATTTGTGAACAAGTGCTGAAAAAAAGTAATGAAGGTGTAGATTATTCGTAAATAAAAAATAAAAAATATTTTAAAAAAAAAAAATTAAAAAACAATTTTTTTGAATTTTAAATTATAATATTAAATTTTTTATTTAAATTAGGAAAATAAAATAAAGACCAACAATATCTAGTAAATAACAGATCTGTAAATTTATTATTTTTTAATTTTTAATTAAAAATAATTTTTTCCAAAAGTAGAAAAATAAAAATTCTAACAAAATCCAAAAATAAAAAATTTAAAAATTTAAATTTTTTAAATTAATTTTTTCTTAATTTGTGAACAAGTGCAACAAAAAAAGTCAACAATCCGGGTGTAGCATTATCCGGTGAATAAAAAGGTAAAAAATATTTTGGAAAAAATTAAAAATCTAAAAAACTAAATTTTTATTTTTGAATTTTAAATTATATGATTATTTTTTATTTAAATTAGAAAAATAAGATAAAGTCCAGCAATATCTAGTAAATAACAAATCTGTAAATTTTTTTAATTTTAAACTAAAAAATAAATTTTTTCTAATAGTAGAAAAATTAAAAATTAAAAATATCCAAAAATAAAAAATTAAATTTTGAATTTTTAAATTAATTTATTCTTAATTTGGGAACAATTGCAGCAAAAAAAGTCAATTGTCCGGGTATAGCATTATCCAGTGAATAAAAAGATAGAAAAATATTTTTTAAAAATAAAAAATTTTAAAAACTAAGTTTTTTATTTTTGAATTTTTAAATTATATTATTAAATTTTTTTATAATAATCAGAAAATTAAAATAAAGTCCAGCAATATCTAGTAACCAACAGATCTGTAAATTTATTATCTTTTTTAATTTTTAAACCAAAAAATAATTTTTTTCTAATAGTAGAAAATAAAAATTCTAAAATATTAAAAATAAAAAATTAGAAGTTTTAAATTTTTTAAATTAATTTATTCTTAATTTGTGAACAAGTGCAGCAAAAAAAGTCAATTGTACAGGTTAGCTTTTTTCGGGAATAAAAAATAAAAAATATTTTAAAAAAATAAAAAATCTTAAAAAACCAAATTTTTTTTTTAATTTTTATATTATATGATTAAATTCTTTTATTTAAATTAGGAAAATAAAATAAAGTCCAACAATATCGAGTAATCAACAGATCTGTAAATTTCTTTTTTTTTAAACAAAAAAATAAATTTTTTTCAACATTAGAAAAATAAAAAATTCTAACAATATCCAAAAAATAAAAAATTGAAAAATTTTAAATTTTTTAAATTAATTTATTCTTAATTTGCGAACAATTGCACCAAAAAAAGTCAACTGTCCGGGCGTAGTATTATCCGGTAAATAAAAAGAAAGAAAAATATTTTTTAAAAAAGAAAAATTTTAAAAACTAAGTTTTTTATTTTTGAATTTTAAATTATATTATTAAATGTTTTTTTAATAATTGGAAAATTAAAATAAAGTTCAACAATATCTAGCAACCAACAGATCTATAAATTTATTATCTTTTTTAATTTTTAAACCAAATAACTAATTTTTTCTAATAGTAGAAAAATAAAAATTCTAACAATATTCAAAACATAAAAAAATTGAGAAGTTTTAAATTTTTTAATTAATTTATTCTTAATTTGTGAACAAGTGCAGCAAAAAAAGTCAATTGTACAGGTGTAGTATTATCCGGTAAATAAAAAGATAGAAAAATATTTTTTAAAAAATAAAAAATTTTAAAAAACTAAGTTTTTTATTTCTGAATTTTTAAATGATATGATTAAATTCTTTTATTTAAATTACAAAAATAAAATAAAATCTAACAATATCTAGTAAACAACAGATCTGTAAATTTATTATTTTTTTATTTTTAAACTAAAAAATAATTTTTTTCGAACAGTAGAAAAATAAAAATTCTAACAATATCTAAAAAATAAAAATTGAAAAATTTTAAATTTTTTAAATTAATTTATTCTTAATTTGTGAACAAGTGCTGCAAAAAAAGTCAACTGCACAGGTGTAGCATTATTCGGTAAATAAAAAATAAAAAATATTTTAAAAAATAAAAATTTAAAAAAACTAATTTTTTTTGAATTTTTAAATTATAATATTAAATTATTTTATTTAAATTAGGAAAATAAAATAAAACCAACAATATCTAGTAAATAACAGATCTTTAAATTTATTATTTTTTTAATTTTTAATCTAAAAAATAATTTTTTTCCAAAAGTAGAAAAATTAAAAATTCTAACAAAATCCAAATAATAAAAAATTTAAAAATTTAAATTTTTTAAATTAATTTTTTCTTAATTTGTGAACAAGTGCAACAAAAAAAGTCAACAATCCGGGTGTAGCATTATCCGGTGAATAAAAAGGTCAAAAAATATTTTGGAAAAAAATTAAAAATCTAAAAAAACTAAATTTTTTATTTTTGAATTTTTAAATTATATGATTAGTTCTTTTATTTAAATTAGAAAAATAAGATAAAGTCCAGCAATATCTAGTAAATAACAAATCTGTAAATTTTTTTTAATTTTTAAACTAAAAAAATAAATTTTTTTCTAATAGTAGAAAAATTAAAAATTACAAAAATATCCAAAAATAAAAAATTAAATTTTGAATTTTTAAATTAATTTATTCTTAATTTGGGAACAATTGCAGCAAAAAAAGTCAATTGTCCGGGTATAGCATTATCCAGTGAATAAAAAGATAGAAAAATATTTTTTAAAAAATAAAAAATTTTAAAAAACTAAGTTTTTTATTTTTGAATTTTTAAATTATATTATTAAATTTTTTTATAATAATCAGAAAATTAAAATAAAGTCCAGCAATATCTAGTAACCAACAGATCTGTAAATTTATTATCTTTTTTAATTTTTAAACCAAAAAAATAATTTTTTTCTAATAGTAGAAAAATAAAAAATTCTAACAATATTCAAAAATATAAAAAATTGAGAAGTTTTAAATTTTTTAAATTAATTTATTCTTAATTTGTGAACAAGTGCAGCAAAAAAAGTCAATTGTACAGGTTTAGCTTTTTTCGGGAATAAAAAAATAAAAAATATTTTAAAAAAATAAAAAATCTTAAAAAACCAAATTTTTTTTTTAATTTTTATATTATATGATTAAATTCTTTTATTTAAATTAGGAAAATAAAATAAAGTCCAACAATATCGAGTAATCAACAGATCTGTAAATTTCTTTTTTTTTAACAAAAAAATAAATTTTTTTCAACATTAGAAAAATAAAAAATTCTAACAATATCCAAAAAATAAAAAATTGAAAAATTTTAAATTTTTTAAATTAATTTATTCTTAATTTGCGAACAATTGCACCAAAAAAAGTCAACTGTCCGGGCGTAGTATTATCCGGTAAATAAAAAAGAAAGAAAAATATTTTTTAAAAAAGAAAAATTTTAAAAAACTAAGTTTTTTATTTTTGAATTTTAAATTATATTATTAAATGTTTTTTTAATAATTGGAAAATTAAAATAAAGTTCAACAATATCTAGCAACCAACAGATCTATAAATTTATTATCTTTTTTAATTTTTAAACCAAATAACTAATTTTTTCTAATAGTAGAAAAATAAAAAATTCTAACAATATTCAAAACATAAAAAAATTGAGAAGTTTTAAATTTTTTTAATTAATTTATTCTTAATTTGTGAACAAGTGCAGCAAAAAAAGTCAATTGTACAGGTGTAGTATTATCCGGTAAATAAAAAGATAGAAAAATATTTTTTAAAAAATAAAAAATTTTAAAAAACTAAGTTTTTTATTTCTGAATTTTTAAATGATATGATTAAATTCTTTTATTTAAATTACAAAAATAAAATAAAATCTAACAATATCTAGTAAACAACAGATCTGTAAATTTATTATTTTTTTATTTTTAAACTAAAAAATAATTTTTTTCGAACAGTAGAAAAATAAAAAATTCTAACAATATCTAAAAAATAAAAAATTGAAAAATTTTAAATTTTTTAAATTAATTTATTCTTAATTTGTGAACAAGTGCTGCAAAAAAAGTCAACTGCACAGGTGTAGCATTATTCGGTAAATAAAAAAATAAAAAATATTTTAAAAAAATAAAAATTTAAAAAAACTAAATTTTTTTTGAATTTTTAAATTATAATATTAAATTATTTTATTTAAATTAGGAAAATAAAATAAAAACCAACAATATCTAGTAAATAACAGATCTTTAAATTTATTATTTTTTTAATTTTTAATCTAAAAAATAATTTTTTTCCAAAAGTAGAAAAATTAAAAATTCTAACAAAATCCAAATAATAAAAAATTTAAAAATTTAAATTTTTTAAATTAATTTTTTCTTAATTTGTGAACAAGTGCAACAAAAAAAGTCAACAATCCGGGTGTAGCATTATCCGGTGAATAAAAAGGTCAAAAAATATTTTGGAAAAAAATTAAAAATCTAAAAAAACTAAATTTTTTATTTTTGAATTTTTAAATTATATGATTAGTTCTTTTATTTAAATTAGAAAAATAAGATAAAGTCCAGCAATATCTAGTAAATAACAAATCTGTAAATTTTTTTTAATTTTTAAACTAAAAAAATAAATTTTTTTCTAATAGTAGAAAAATTAAAAATTACAAAAATATCCAAAAAGTAAAAAATTAAATTTTGAATTTTTAAATTAATTTATTCTTAATTTGGGAACAATTGCAGCAAAAAAAAGTCAATTGTCCGGGTATAGCATTATCCAGTGAATAAAAAGATAGAAAAATATTTTTTAAAAAATAAAAAATTTTAAAAAACTAAGTTTTTTATTTTTGAATTTTTAAATTATATTATTAAATTTTTTTATAATAATCAGAAAATTAAAATAAAGTCCAGCAATATCTAGTAACCAACAGATCTGTAAATTTATTATCTTTTTTAATTTTTAAACCAAAAAAATAATTTTTTTCTAATAGTAGAAAAATAAAAAATTCTAACAATATTCAAAAATATAAAAAATTGAGAAGTTTTAAATTTTTTAAATTAATTTATTCTTAATTTGTGAACAAGTGCAGCAAAAAAAAGTCAATTGTACAGGTTTAGCTTTTTTCGGGGAATAAAAAAATAAAAAATATTTTAAAAAAATAAAAAATCTTAAAAAACCAAATATTTTTTTTTAATTTTTATATTATATGATTAAATTCTTTTATTTAAATTAGGAAAATAAAATAAAGTCCAACAATATCGAGTAATCAACAGATCTGTAAATTTCTTTTTTTTTAAACAAAAAAATAAATTTTTTTCAACATTAGAAAAATAAAAAATTCTAACAATATCCAAAAAATAAAAAATTGAAAAATTTTAAATTTTTTAAATTAATTTATTCTTAATTTGCGAACAATTGCACCAAAAAAAAGTCAACTGTCCGGGCGTAGTATTATCCGGTAAATAAAAAAGAAAGAAAAATATTTTTTAAAAAAGAAAAATTTTAAAAAACTAAGTTTTTTATTTTTGAATTTTAAATTATATTATTAAATGTTTTTTTTAATAATTGGAAAATTAAAATAAAGTTCAACAATATCTAGCAACCAACAGATCTATAAATTTATTATCTTTTTTAATTTTTAAACCAAATAACTAATTTTTTCTAATAGTAGAAAAATAAAAAATTCTAACAATATTCAAAACATAAAAAAATTGAGAAGTTTTAAATTTTTTTAATTAATTTATTCTTAATTTGTGAACAAGTGCAGCAAAAAAATCAATTGTACAGGTGTAGTATTATCCGGTAAATAAAAAGATAGAAAAATATTTTTTAAAAAATAAAAAATTTTAAAAAACTAAGTTTTTTATTTCTGAATTTTTAAATGATATGATTAAATTCTTTTATTTAAATTACAAAAATAAAATAAAATCTAACAATATCTAGTAAACAACAGATCTGTAAATTTATATTTTTTTATTTTTAAACTAAAAAAATAATTTTTTTCGAACAGTAGAAAAATAAAAAATTCTAACAATATCTAAAAAATAAAAAATTGAAAAATTTTAAATTTTTTAAATTAATTTATTCTTAATTTGTGAACAAGTGCTGCAAAAAAAGTCAACTGCACAGGTGTAGCATTATTCGGTAAATAAAAAAATAAAAAAATATTTTAAAAAATAAAAAATTTAAAAAAACTAATTTTTTTTGAATTTTTAAATTATAATATTAAATTATTTTATTTAAATTAGGAAAATAAAATAAAAACCAACAATATCTAGTAAATAACAGATCTTTAAATTTATTATTTTTTTAATTTTTAATCTAAAAAATAATTTTTTTCCAAAAGTAGAAAAATTAAAAATTCTAACAAAATCCAAATAATAAAAAATTTAAAAATTTAAATTTTTTAAATTAATTTTTTCTTAATTTGTGAACAAGTGCAACAAAAAAAGTCAACAATCCGGGTGTAGCATTATCCGGTGAATAAAAAGGTCAAAAAATATTTTGGAAAAAAATTAAAAATCTAAAAAAACTAAATTTTTTATTTTTGAATTTTTAAATTATATGATTAGTTCTTTTATTTAAATTAGAAAAATAAGATAAAGTCCAGCAATATCTAGTAAATAACAAATCTGTAAATTTTTTTTAATTTTTAAACTAAAAAAATAAATTTTTTTCTAATAGTAGAAAAATTAAAAATTACAAAAATATCCAAAAAGTAAAAAATTAAATTTTTGAATTTTTAAATTAATTTATTCTTAATTTGGGAACAATTGCAGCAAAAAAAGTCAATTGTCCGGGTATAGCATTATCCAGTGAATAAAAAGATAGAAAAATATTTTTTAAAAAATAAAAAATTTTAAAAAACTAAGTTTTTTATTTTTGAATTTTTAAATTATATTATTAAATTTTTTTATAATAATCAGAAAATTAAAATAAAGTCCAGCAATATCTAGTAACCAACAGATCTGTAAATTTATTATCTTTTTTAATTTTTAAACCAAAAAAATAATTTTTTTCTAATAGTAGAAAAATAAAAAATTCTAACAATATTCAAAAATATAAAAAATTGAGAAGTTTTAAATTTTTTAAATTAATTTATTCTTAATTTGTGAACAAGTGCAGCAAAAAAAAGTCAATTGTACAGGTTTAGCTTTTTTCGGGAATAAAAAAATAAAAAATATTTTAAAAAAATAAAAAATCTTAAAAAACCAAATTTTTTTTTTAATTTTTATATTATATGATTAAATTCTTTTATTTAAATTAGGAAAATAAAATAAAGTCCAACAATATCGAGTAATCAACAGATCTGTAAATTTCTTTTTTTTTAAACAAAAAAATAAATTTTTTTCAACATTAGAAAAATAAAAAATTCTAACAATATCCAAAAAATAAAAAATTGAAAAATTTTAAATTTTTTAAATTAATTTATTCTTAATTTGCGAACAATTGCACCAAAAAAAGTCAACTGTCCGGGCGTAGTATTATCCGGTAAATAAAAAAGAAAGAAAAATATTTTTTAAAAAAGAAAAATTTTAAAAAACTAAGTTTTTTATTTTTGAATTTTAAATTATATTATTAAATGTTTTTTTTAATAATTGGAAAATTAAAATAAAGTTCAACAATATCTAGCAACCAACAGATCTATAAATTTATTATCTTTTTTAATTTTTAAACCAAATAACTAATTTTTTCTAATAGTAGAAAAATAAAAAATTCTAACAATATTCAAAACATAAAAAAATTGAGAAGTTTTAAATTTTTTTAATTAATTTATTCTTAATTTGTGAACAAGTGCAGCAAAAAAATCAATTGTACAGGTGTAGTATTATCCGGTAAATAAAAAGATAGAAAAATATTTTTTAAAAAATAAAAAATTTTAAAAAACTAAGTTTTTTATTTCTGAATTTTTAAATGATATGATTAAATTCTTTTATTTAAATTACAAAAATAAAATAAAATCTAACAATATCTAGTAAACAACAGATCTGTAAATTTATTATTTTTTTATTTTTAAACTAAAAAAATAATTTTTTTCGAACAGTAGAAAAATAAAAAATTCTAACAATATCTAAAAAATAAAAAATTGAAAAATTTTAAATTTTTTAAATTAATTTATTCTTAATTTGTGAACAAGTGCTGCAAAAAAAGTCAACTGCACAGGTGTAGCATTATTCGGTAAATAAAAAAATAAAAAATATTTTAAAAAATAAAAAATTTAAAAAAACTAATTTTTTTTGAATTTTTAAATTATAATATTAAATTATTTTATTTAAATTAGGAAAATAAAATAAAAACCAACAATATCTAGTAAATAACAGATCTTTAAATTTATTATTTTTTTAATTTTTAATCTAAAAAATAATTTTTTTCCAAAAGTAGAAAAATTAAAAATTCTAACAAAATCCAAATAATAAAAAATTTAAAAATTTAAATTTTTTAAATTAATTTTTTCTTAATTTGTGAACAAGTGCAACAAAAAAAGTCAACAATCCGGGTGTAGCATTATCCGGTGAATAAAAAGGTCAAAAAATATTTTGGAAAAAAATTAAAAATCTAAAAAAACTAAATTTTTTATTTTTGAATTTTTAAATTATATGATTAGTTCTTTTATTTAAATTAGAAAAATAAGATAAAGTCCAGCAATATCTAGTAAATAACAAATCTGTAAATTTTTTTTAATTTTTAAACTAAAAAAATAAATTTTTTTCTAATAGTAGAAAAATTAAAAATTACAAAAATATCCAAAAAGTAAAAAATTAAATTTTTGAATTTTTAAATTAATTTATTCTTAATTTGGGAACAATTGCAGCAAAAAAAGTCAATTGTCCGGGTATAGCATTATCCAGTGAATAAAAAGATAGAAAAATATTTTTTAAAAAATAAAAAATTTTAAAAAACTAAGTTTTTTATTTTTGAATTTTTAAATTATATTATTAAATTTTTTTATAATAATCAGAAAATTAAAATAAAGTCCAGCAATATCTAGTAACCAACAGATCTGTAAATTTATTATCTTTTTTAATTTTTAAACCAAAAAAATAATTTTTTTCTAATAGTAGAAAAATAAAAAATTCTAACAATATTCAAAAATATAAAAAATTGAGAAGTTTTAAATTTTTTAAATTAATTTATTCTTAATTTGTGAACAAGTGCAGCAAAAAAAGTCAATTGTACAGGTTTAGCTTTTTTCGGGGAATAAAAAAATAAAAAATATTTTAAAAAAATAAAAAATCTTAAAAAACCAAATTTTTTTTTAATTTTTATATTATATGATTAAATTCTTTTATTTAAATTAGGAAAATAAAATAAAGTCCAACAATATCGAGTAATCAACAGATCTGTAAATTTCTTTTTTTTTAAACAAAAAAATAAATTTTTTTCAACATTAGAAAAATAAAAAATTCTAACAATATCCAAAAAATAAAAAATTGAAAAATTTTAAATTTTTTAAATTAATTTATTCTTAATTTGCGAACAATTGCACCAAAAAAAAGTCAACTGTCCGGGCGTAGTATTATCCGGTAAATAAAAAAGAAAGAAAAATATTTTTTAAAAAAGAAAAAATTTTAAAAACTAAGTTTTTTATTTTTGAATTTTAAATTATATTATTAAATGTTTTTTTAATAATTGGAAAATTAAAATAAAGTTCAACAATATCTAGCAACCAACAGATCTATAAATTTATTATCTTTTTTAATTTTTAAACCAAATAACTAATTTTTTCTAATAGTAGAAAAATAAAAAATTCTAACAATATTCAAAACATAAAAAAATTGAGAAGTTTTAAATTTTTTTAATTAATTTATTCTTAATTTGTGAACAAGTGCAGCAAAAAAATCAATTGTACAGGTGTAGTATTATCCGGTAAATAAAAAGATAGAAAAATATTTTTTAAAAAATAAAAAATTTTAAAAAACTAAGTTTTTTATTTCTGAATTTTTAAATGATATGATTAAATTCTTTTATTTAAATTACAAAAATAAAATAAAATCTAACAATATCTAGTAAACAACAGATCTGTAAATTTATTATTTTTTTATTTTTAAACTAAAAAAATAATTTTTTTCGAACAGTAGAAAAATAAAAAATTCTAACAATATCTAAAAAATAAAAAATTGAAAAATTTTAAATTTTTTAAATTAATTTATTCTTAATTTGTGAACAAGTGCTGCAAAAAAAGTCAACTGCACAGGTGTAGCATTATTCGTAAATAAAAAAATAAAAAATATTTTAAAAAAAAAAAATTTAAAAAAACTAAATTTTTTTTGAATTTTTAAATTATAATATTAAATTATTTTATTTAAATTAGGAAAATAAAATAAAAACCAACAATATCTAGTAAATAACAGATCTTTAAATTTATTATTTTTTTAATTTTTAATCTAAAAAATAATTTTTTTCCAAAAGTAGAAAAATTAAAAATTCTAACAAAATCCAAATAATAAAAAATTTAAAAATTTAAATTTTTTAAATTAATTTTTTCTTAATTTGTGAACAAGTGCAACAAAAAAAGTCAACAATCCGGGTGTAGCATTATCCGGTGAATAAAAAGGTCAAAAAATATTTTGGAAAAAAATTAAAAATCTAAAAAAACTAAATTTTTTATTTTTGAATTTTTAAATTATATGATTAGTTCTTTTATTTAAATTAGAAAAATAAGATAAAGTCCAGCAATATCTAGTAAATAACAAATCTGTAAATTTTTTTTAATTTTTAAACTAAAAAAATAAATTTTTTTCTAATAGTAGAAAAATTAAAATTACAAAAATATCCAAAAAGTAAAAAATTAAAATTTTGAATTTTTAAATTAATTTATTCTTAATTTGGGAACAATTGCAGCAAAAAAAGTCAATTGTCCGGGTATAGCATTATCCAGTGAATAAAAAGATAGAAAAATATTTTTTAAAAAATAAAAAATTTTAAAAAACTAAGTTTTTTATTTTTGAATTTTTAAATTATATTATTAAATTTTTTTATAATAATCAGAAAATTAAAATAAAGTCCAGCAATATCTAGTAACCAACAGATCTGTAAATTTATTATCTTTTTTAATTTTTAAACCAAAAAAATAATTTTTTTCTAATAGTAGAAAAATAAAAAATTCTAACAATATTCAAAAATATAAAAAATTGAGAAGTTTTAAATTTTTTAAATTAATTTATTCTTAATTTGTGAACAAGTGCAGCAAAAAAAGTCAATTGTACAGGTTTAGCTTTTTTCGGGAATAAAAAAATAAAAAATATTTTAAAAAAATAAAAAATCTTAAAAAACCAAATTTTTTTTTTAATTTTTATATTATATGATTAAATTCTTTTATTTAAATTAGGAAAATAAAATAAAGTCCAACAATATCGAGTAATCAACAGATCTGTAAATTTCTTTTTTTTTAAACAAAAAAATAAATTTTTTTCAACATTAGAAAAATAAAAAATTCTAACAATATCCAAAAAATAAAAAATTGAAAAATTTTAAATTTTTTAAATTAATTTATTCTTAATTTGCGAACAATTGCACCAAAAAAAGTCAACTGTCCGGGCGTAGTATTATCCGGTAAATAAAAAAGAAAGAAAAATATTTTTTAAAAAAGAAAAATTTTAAAAAACTAAGTTTTTTATTTTTGAATTTTAAATTATATTATTAAATGTTTTTTTAATAATTGGAAAATTAAAATAAAGTTCAACAATATCTAGCAACCAACAGATCTATAAATTTATTATCTTTTTTAATTTTTAAACCAAATAACTAATTTTTTCTAATAGTAGAAAAATAAAAAATTCTAACAATATTCAAAACATAAAAAAATTGAGAAGTTTTAAATTTTTTTAATTAATTTATTCTTAATTTGTGAACAAGTGCAGCAAAAAAATCAATTGTACAGGTGTAGTATTATCCGGTAAATAAAAAGATAGAAAAATATTTTTTAAAAAATAAAAAATTTTAAAAAACTAAGTTTTTTATTTCTGAATTTTTAAATGATATGATTAAATTCTTTTATTTAAATTACAAAAATAAAATAAAATCTAACAATATCTAGTAAACAACAGATCTGTAAATTTATTATTTTTTTATTTTTAAACTAAAAAAATAATTTTTTTCGAACAGTAGAAAAATAAAAAATTCTAACAATATCTAAAAAATAAAAAATTGAAAAATTTTAAATTTTTTAAATTAATTTATTCTTAATTTGTGAACAAGTGCTGCAAAAAAAGTCAACTGCACAGGTGTAGCATTATTCGGTAAATAAAAAAATAAAAAATATTTTAAAAAAAAAAATTTAAAAAAACTAAATTTTTTTTGAATTTTTAAATTATAATATTAAATTATTTTATTTAAATTAGGAAAATAAAATAAAAACCAACAATATCTAGTAAATAACAATCTTTAAATTTATTATTTTTTTAATTTTTAATCTAAAAAATAATTTTTTTCCAAAAGTAGAAAAATTAAAAATTCTAACAAAATCCAAATATAAAAAATTTAAAAATTTAAATTTTTTAAATTAATTTTTTCTTAATTTGTGAACAAGTGCAACAAAAAAAGTCAACAATCCGGGTGTAGCATTATCCGGTGAATAAAAAGGTCAAAAAATATTTTGGAAAAAAATTAAAAATCTAAAAAAACTAAATTTTTTATTTTTGAATTTTTAAATTATATGATTAGTTCTTTTATTTAAATTAGAAAAATAAGATAAAGTCCAGCAATATCTAGTAAATAACAAATCTGTAAATTTTTTTAATTTTTAAACTAAAAAAATAAATTTTTTTCTAATAGTAGAAAAATTAAAAATTACAAAAATATCCAAAAATAAAAAATTAAATTTTGAATTTTTAAATTAATTTATTCTTAATTTGGGAACAATTGCAGCAAAAAAAGTCAATTGTCCGGGTATAGCATTATCCAGTGAATAAAAAGATAGAAAAATATTTTTTAAAAAATAAAAAATTTTAAAAAACTAAGTTTTTTATTTTTGAATTTTTAAATTATATTATTAAATTTTTTTATAATAATCAGAAAATTAAAATAAAGTCCAGCAATATCTAGTAACCAACAGATCTGTAAATTTATTATCTTTTTTAATTTTTAAACCAAAAAAATAATTTTTTTCTAATAGTAGAAAAATAAAAAATTCTAACAATATTCAAAAATATAAAAAATTGAGAAGTTTTAAATTTTTTAAATTAATTTATTCTTAATTTGTGAACAAGTGCAGCAAAAAAAAGTCAATTGTACAGGTTTAGCTTTTTTCGGGGAATAAAAAAATAAAAAATATTTTAAAAAAATAAAAAATCTTAAAAAACCAAATTTTTTTTTTAATTTTTATATTATATGATTAAATTCTTTTATTTAAATTAGGAAAATAAAATAAAGTCCAACAATATCGAGTAATCAACAGATCTGTAAATTTCTTTTTTTTTAAACAAAAAAATAAATTTTTTTCAACATTAGAAAAATAAAAAATTCTAACAATATCCAAAAAATAAAAAATTGAAAAATTTTAAATTTTTTAAATTAATTTATTCTTAATTTGCGAACAATTGCACCAAAAAAAGTCAACTGTCCGGGCGTAGTATTATCCGGTAAATAAAAAAGAAAGAAAAATATTTTTTAAAAAAGAAAAAATTTTAAAAAACTAAGTTTTTTATTTTTGAATTTTAAATTATATTATTAAATGTTTTTTTAATAATTGGAAAATTAAAATAAAGTTCAACAATATCTAGCAACCAACAGATCTATAAATTTATTATCTTTTTTAATTTTTAAACCAAATAACTAATTTTTTCTAATAGTAGAAAAATAAAAAATTCTAACAATATTCAAAACATAAAAAAATTGAGAAGTTTTAAATTTTTTTAATTAATTTATTCTTAATTTGTGAACAAGTGCAGCAAAAAAATCAATTGTACAGGTGTAGTATTATCCGGTAAATAAAAAGATAGAAAAATATTTTTTAAAAAATAAAAAATTTTAAAAAACTAAGTTTTTTATTTCTGAATTTTTAAATGATATGATTAAATTCTTTTATTTAAATTACAAAAATAAAATAAAATCTAACAATATCTAGTAAACAACAGATCTGTAAATTTATTATTTTTTTATTTTTAAACTAAAAAAATAATTTTTTTCGAACAGTAGAAAAATAAAAAATTCTAACAATATCTAAAAAATAAAAAATTGAAAAATTTTAAATTTTTTAAATTAATTTATTCTTAATTTGTGAACAAGTGCTGCAAAAAAAGTCAACTGCACAGGTGTAGCATTATTCGGTAAATAAAAAAATAAAAAATATTTTTAAAAAAAAAAATTTAAAAAAACTAAATTTTTTTTGAATTTTTAAATTATAATATTAAATTATTTTATTTAAATTAGGAAAATAAAATAAAAACCAACAATATCTAGTAAATAACAGATCTTTAAATTTATTATTTTTTTAATTTTTAATCTAAAAAATAATTTTTTTCCAAAAGTAGAAAAATTAAAAATTCTAACAAAATCCAAATATAAAAAATTTAAAAATTTAAATTTTTTAAATTAATTTTTTCTTAATTTGTGAACAAGTGCAACAAAAAAAGTCAACAATCCGGGTGTAGCATTATCCGGTGAATAAAAAGGTCAAAAAATATTTTGGAAAAAAATTAAAAATCTAAAAAAACTAAATTTTTTATTTTTGAATTTTTAAATTATATGATTAGTTCTTTTATTTAAATTAGAAAAATAAGATAAAGTCCAGCAATATCTAGTAAATAACAAATCTGTAAATTTTTTTTAATTTTTAAACTAAAAAAATAAATTTTTTTCTAATAGTAGAAAAATTAAAATTACAAAAATATCCAAAAATAAAAAATTAAATTTTGAATTTTTAAATTAATTTATTCTTAATTTGGGAACAATTGCAGCAAAAAAAGTCAATTGTCCGGGTATAGCATTATCCAGTGAATAAAAAGATAGAAAAATATTTTTTAAAAAATAAAAAATTTTAAAAAACTAAGTTTTTTATTTTTGAATTTTTAAATTATATTATTAAATTTTTTTATAATAATCAGAAAATTAAAATAAAGTCCAGCAATATCTAGTAACCAACAGATCTGTAAATTTATTATCTTTTTTAATTTTTAAACCAAAAAAATAATTTTTTTCTAATAGTAGAAAAATAAAAAATTCTAACAATATTCAAAAATATAAAAAATTGAGAAGTTTTAAATTTTTTAAATTAATTTATTCTTAATTTGTGAACAAGTGCAGCAAAAAAAGTCAATTGTACAGGTTTAGCTTTTTTCGGGAATAAAAAAATAAAAAATATTTTAAAAAAATAAAAAATCTTAAAAAACCAAATTTTTTTTTTAATTTTTATATTATATGATTAAATTCTTTTATTTAAATTAGGAAAATAAAATAAAGTCCAACAATATCGAGTAATCAACAGATCTGTAAATTTCTTTTTTTTTAAACAAAAAAATAAATTTTTTTCAACATTAGAAAAATAAAAAATTCTAACAATATCCAAAAAATAAAAAATTGAAAAATTTTAAATTTTTTAAATTAATTTATTCTTAATTTGCGAACAATTGCACCAAAAAAAGTCAACTGTCCGGGCGTAGTATTATCCGGTAAATAAAAAGAAAGAAAAATATTTTTTAAAAAGAAAAATTTTAAAAAACTAAGTTTTTTATTTTTGAATTTTAAATTATATTATTAAATGTTTTTTTAATAATTGGAAAATTAAAATAAAGTTCAACAATATCTAGCAACCAACAGATCTATAAATTTATTATCTTTTTTAATTTTTAAACCAAATAACTAATTTTTTCTAATAGTAGAAAAATAAAAAATTCTAACAATATTCAAAACATAAAAAAATTGAGAAGTTTTAAATTTTTTTAATTAATTTATTCTTAATTTGTGAACAAGTGCAGCAAAAAAAGTCAATTGTACAGGTGTAGTATTATCCGGTAAATAAAAAGATAGAAAAATATTTTTTAAAAAATAAAAAATTTTAAAAAACTAAGTTTTTTATTTCTGAATTTTTAAATGATATGATTAAATTCTTTTATTTAAATTACAAAAATAAAATAAAATCTAACAATATCTAGTAAACAACAGATCTGTAAATTTATTATTTTTTTATTTTTAAACTAAAAAATAATTTTTTTCGAACAGTAGAAAAATAAAAAATTCTAACAATATCTAAAAAATAAAAAATTGAAAAATTTTAAATTTTTTAAATTAATTTATTCTTAATTTGTGAACAAGTGCTGCAAAAAAAGTCAACTGCACAGGTGTAGCATTATTCGGTAAATAAAAAAATAAAAAATATTTTAAAAAAAAAAATTTAAAAAAACTAAATTTTTTTTGAATTTTTAAATTATAATATTAAATTATTTTATTTAAATTAGGAAAATAAAATAAAAACCAACAATATCTAGTAAATAACAATCTTTAAATTTATTATTTTTTTAATTTTTAATCTAAAAAATAATTTTTTTCCAAAAGTAGAAAAATTAAAAATTCTAACAAAATCCAAATATAAAAAATTTAAAAATTTAAATTTTTTAAATTAATTTTTTCTTAATTTGTGAACAAGTGCAACAAAAAAAGTCAACAATCCGGGTGTAGCATTATCCGGTGAATAAAAAGGTCAAAAAATATTTTGGAAAAAAATTAAAAATCTAAAAAAACTAAATTTTTTATTTTTGAATTTTTAAATTATATGATTAGTTCTTTTATTTAAATTAGAAAAATAAGATAAAGTCCAGCAATATCTAGTAAATAACAAATCTGTAAATTTTTTTTAATTTTTAAACTAAAAAAATAAATTTTTTTCTAATAGTAGAAAAATTAAAATTACAAAAATATCCAAAAATAAAAAATTAAATTTTTGAATTTTAAATTAATTTATTCTTAATTTGGGAACAATTGCAGCAAAAAAAGTCAATTGTCCGGGTATAGCATTATCCAGTGAATAAAAAGATAGAAAAATATTTTTTAAAAAATAAAAAATTTTAAAAAACTAAGTTTTTTATTTTTGAATTTTTAAATTATATTATTAAATTTTTTTATAATAATCAGAAAATTAAAATAAAGTCCAGCAATATCTAGTAACCAACAGATCTGTAAATTTATTATCTTTTTTAATTTTTAAACCAAAAAAATAATTTTTTTCTAATAGTAGAAAAATAAAAAATTCTAACAATATTCAAAAATATAAAAAATTGAGAAGTTTTAAATTTTTTAAATTAATTTATTCTTAATTTGTGAACAAGTGCAGCAAAAAAAAGTCAATTGTACAGGTTTAGCTTTTTTCGGGGAATAAAAAAATAAAAAATATTTTAAAAAAATAAAAAATCTTAAAAAACCAAATATTTTTTTTTAATTTTTATATTATATGATTAAATTCTTTTATTTAAATTAGGAAAATAAAATAAAGTCCAACAATATCGAGTAATCAACAGATCTGTAAATTTCTTTTTTTTTAAACAAAAAAATAAATTTTTTTCAACATTAGAAAAATAAAAAATTCTAACAATATCCAAAAAATAAAAAATTGAAAAATTTTAAATTTTTTAAATTAATTTATTCTTAATTTGCGAACAATTGCACCAAAAAAAGTCAACTGTCCGGGCGTAGTATTATCCGGTAAATAAAAAGAAAGAAAAATATTTTTTAAAAAAGAAAAATTTTAAAAAACTAAGTTTTTTATTTTTGAATTTTAAATTATATTATTAAATGTTTTTTTAATAATTGGAAAATTAAAATAAAGTTCAACAATATCTAGCAACCAACAGATCTATAAATTTATTATCTTTTTTAATTTTTAAACCAAATAACTAATTTTTTCTAATAGTAGAAAAATAAAAAATTCTAACAATATTCAAAACATAAAAAAATTGAGAAGTTTTAAATTTTTTTAATTAATTTATTCTTAATTTGTGAACAAGTGCAGCAAAAAAAGTCAATTGTACAGGTGTAGTATTATCCGGTAAATAAAAAGATAGAAAAATATTTTTTAAAAAATAAAAAATTTTAAAAAACTAAGTTTTTTATTTCTGAATTTTTAAATGATATGATTAAATTCTTTTATTTAAATTACAAAATAAAATAAAATCTAACAATATCTAGTAAACAACAGATCTGTAAATTTATTATTTTTTTATTTTTAAACTAAAAAAATAATTTTTTTCGAACAGTAGAAAAATAAAAAATTCTAACAATATCTAAAAAATAAAAAATTGAAAAATTTTAAATTTTTTAAATTAATTTATTCTTAATTTGTGAACAAGTGCTGCAAAAAAAGTCAACTGCACAGGTGTAGCATTATTCGGTAAATAAAAAATAAAAAATATTTTAAAAAAAAAAATTTAAAAAACTAAATTTTTTTTGAATTTTTAAATTATAATATTAAATTATTTTATTTAAATTAGGAAAATAAAATAAAACCAACAATATCTAGTAAATAACAATCTTAAATTTATTATTTTTTTAATTTTTAATCTAAAAAATAATTTTTTTCCAAAAGTAGAAAAATAAAAATTCTAACAAATCCAAATAATAAAAAATTTAAAAATTTAAATTTTTTAAATTAATTTTTTCTTAATTTGTGAACAAGTGCAACAAAAAAAGTCAACAATCCGGGTGTAGCATTATCCGGTGAATAAAAAGGTAAAAAATATTTTGGAAAAAATTAAAAATCTAAAAAAACTAAATTTTTTATTTTGAATTTTTAAATTATATGATTATTCTTTTATTTAAATTAGAAAAATAAGATAAAGTCCAGCAATATCTAGTAAATAACAAATCTGTAAATTTTTTTTAATTTTTAAACTAAAAAAATAAATTTTTTTCTAATAGTAGAAAAATAAAAATTCAAAAATATCCAAAAATAAAAAATTAAAATTTTGAATTTTTAAATTAATTTATTCTTAATTTGGGAACAATTGCAGCAAAAAAAGTCAATTGTCCGGGTATAGCATTATCCAGTGAATAAAAAGATAGAAAAATATTTTTAAAAAATAAAAAATTTAAAAAACTAAGTTTTTTATTTTTGAATTTTTAAATTATATTATTAAATTTTTTTATAATAATCAGAAAATTAAAATAAAGTCCAGCAATATCTAGTAACCAACAGATCTGTAAATTTATTATCTTTTTTAATTTTTAAACCAAAAAATAATTTTTTTCTAATAGTAGAAAAATAAAAAATTCTAACAATATTCAAAAATATAAAAAATTGAGAAGTTTTAAATTTTTTAAATTAATTTATTCTTAATTTGTGAACAAGTGCAGCAAAAAAAGTCAATTGTACAGGTTAGCTTTTTCGGGAATAAAAAATAAAAAATATTTTAAAAAAATAAAAAATCTTAAAAAACCAAATTTTTTTTTTAATTTTTATATTATATGATTAAATTCTTTTATTTAAATTAGGAAAATAAAATAAAGTCCAACAATATCGAGTAATCAACAGATCTGTAAATTTTTTTTTTTTAAACAAAAAAATAAATTTTTTTCAACATTAGAAAAATAAAAAATTCTAACAATATCCAAAAAATAAAAAATTGAAAATTTTAAATTTTTAAATTAATTTATTCTTAATTTGGAACAATTGCAGCAAAAAAAGTCAACTGTCCGGGTGTAGTATTATCCGGTAAATAAAAAGAAGAAAAATATTTTTAAAAAAAAAAAATTTTAAAAAACTAAGTTTTTTATTTTGAATTTTTAAATTATATTATTAAATTTTTTTTAATAATTAAAATTAAAATAAAGTCCAACAATATCTAGTAACCAACAGATCTTAAATTTATTATCTTTTTTAATTTTTAAACCAAAAAATAATTTTTTCTAATAGTAGAAAAATAAAAAATTCTAACAATATTCAAAAATAAAAAAATTGAGAAGTTTTAAATTTTTTTAATTAATTTATTCTTAATTTGTGAACAAGTGCAGCAAAAAAAGTCAATTGTACAGGTGTAGTATTATCCGGTAATAAAAAATAAAAAATATTTTTAAAAAATAAAAAATTTAAAAAACTAATTTTTTATTTTGAATTTTTAAATTATATGATTAAATTCTTTTATTTAAATTAGAAAATAAAATAAAGTCAACAATATCTAGTAAACAACAGATCTGTAAATTTTTTTTTTATTTTTAAACTAAAAAATAATTTTTTTAAAGTAGAAAAATAAAAAATTCTAACAATATCCAAAAAATAAAAAATTGAAAAATTTTAAATTTTTTAAATTAATTTATTCTTAATTTGTGAACAATGCTGCAAAAAAAGTCAACTGCCAGGTGTAGCATTATCGGTAAATAAAAAATAAAAAAATTTTTAAAAAAAAAATTTAAAAAACTAATTTTTTTTTTGAATTTTTAAATTATATATTAAATTTTTTATTTAAATTAGAAAATAAAATAAAGCCAACAATATCTAGTAACAACAATCTTAAATTTATTATTTTTTTAATTTTTAAACAAAAAATAATTTTTTTCTAAAAGTAGAAAAATAAAAAATTCTAACAATATCAAAAATAAAAAAATTAAAATTTTAATTTTTTAATTAATTTTTCTTAATTTGTGAACAAGAGCACAAAAAAAGTCAATTACGGTGTAGCATTATCCGGTAAATAAAAAGATAAAAAATATTTTAAAAAATAAAAAATTTAAAAAACTAATTTTTTATTTTGAATTTTTAAATTATATGATTAATTCTTTTATTTAAATTAGAAAATAAATAAAGTCCAACAATATCTAGTAAACAACAATCTGTAAATTTTTTTTTTATTTTTAAACTAAAAAATAAATTTTTTTCAATAGTAGAAAAATAAAAATTCTAAAAATATCCAAAAAATAAAAAATTAAAATTTTAAATTTTTAATTAATTTATTCTTAATTTGTGAACAATTGCAGCAAAAAAAGTCAATTGTCCGGTGTAGCATTATCCGTAAATAAAAAGATAAAAAATATTTTAAAAAAAAAATTTAAAAAACTAATTTTTTTTTGAATTTTTAAATTATATATTAAATTTTTTATAAATTAGAAAATAAAATAAAGTCCACAATATCTAGTAAAAACAATCTGTAAATTTATTATTTTTTTAATTTTTAAAAAAAAATAATTTTTTCAAAAGTAGAAAAATAAAAAATTCTAACAATATCAAATATAAAAAATTAAAATTTTAAATTTTTTAAATTAATTTATTCTTAATTTGTGAACAAGTGCAGCAAAAAAAGTCAATTGTACAGGTGTAGCATTATCGGTGAATAAAAATAAAAAAATATTTTAAAAAAATAAAAATCTAAAAAACTAAATTTTTTATTTTGAATTTTTAAATTATATGATTAATTCTTTTATTTAAATTAGAAAATAAATAAAGTCCAGCAATATCTAGTAAATAACAAATCTGTAAATTTTTTTTTATTTTTAAACTAAAAAAATAAATTTTTTCTAAAGTAGAAAAATAAAAAATTCTAAAAATATCCAAAAAATAAAAAATTAAATTTTTGAATTAAATTAATTTATTCTTAATTTGGAACAATTGCAGCAAAAAAGTCAATTGTCCGGGTGTAGCATTATCCAGTGAATAAAAAGATAGAAAAATATTTTTTAAAAAATAAAAAATTTTAAAAAACTAAGTTTTTTATTTTTGAATTTTTAAATTATATTATTAAATTTTTTTATAATAATCAGAAAATTAAAATAAAGTCCAGCAATATCTAGTAACCAACATATCTGTAAATTTATTATCTTTTTTAATTTTTAAACCAAAAAATAATTTTTTTCTAATAGTAGAAAAATAAAAAATTCTAACAATATTAAAAATAAAAAAATTAAGAAGTTTTAAATTTTTTAAATTAATTTATTCTTAATTTGTGAACAAGTGCAGCAAAAAAAAGTCAATTGTACAGGTCTAGCTTTTTTCGTGATAAAAAATAAAAAATATTTTAAAAAATAAAAAATCTTAAAAAACCAAATTTTTTATTTTTAATTTTTATATTATATGATTAAATCTTTTATTTAAATTAGGAAAAAAAATAAAGTCAACAATATCAGTAATCAACAGATCTGTAAATTTCTTTTTTTTTTAAACAAAAAAATAAATTTTTTTCAACATTAGAAAAATAAAAAATTCTAACAATATCCAAAAAATAAAAATTGAAAAATTTTAAATTTTTTAATTAATTTATTCTTAATTTGGAACAATTGCAGCAAAAAAAGTCAACTGCCGGGTGTAGTATTATCCGGTAAATAAAAAGATAGAAAAATATTTTTTAAAAAGAAAAAATTTTAAAAAACTAAGTTTTTTATTTTTGAATTTTTAAATTATATTATTAATGTTTTTTTAATAATTAGAAAATTAAAATAAAGTCCAACAATATCTAGCAACCAACATATCTATAAATTTATTATCTTTTTTAATTTTTAAACCAAAAAATAATTTTTTTCTAATAGTAGAAAAATAAAAAATTCTAACAATATTCAAAACATAAAAAAATTGAGAATTTTAATTTTTTAATTAATTTATTCTTAATTTGTGAACAAGTGCAACAAAAAAAGTCAATTGTACAGGTGTAGTATTATCCGGTAAATAAAAAGATAGAAAAATATTTTTTAAAAAATAAAAAATTTTAAAAACTAAGTTTTTTATTTCTGAATTTTTAAATTATATGATTAAATTTTTTATTTAAATTACAAAAATAAAATAAAATCCAACAATATCTATAAACAACAGATCTGTAAATTTATTATTTTTTTATTTTTAAACTAAAAAATAAATTTTTTCCAACAGTAAAAAATAAAAAATTCTAACAATATCCAAAAAATAAAAAATTGAAAAATTTTAAATTTTTTAAATTAATTTATTCTTAATTTGTGAACAAGTGCTGCAAAAAAGTCAACTGTACAGGTGTAGCATTATTCGGTAAATAAAAAAATAAAAAAATATTTAAAAAAAAAAAAATTAAAAAAACAAATTTATTTTGAATTTTTAAATTATAATATTAAATTTTTTATTTAAATTAGAAAATAAAATAAAGACCAACAATATCTAGTAAATAATAGATCTGTAAATTTATTATTTTTTTAATTTTTAATTTAAAAAATAATTTTTTTCCAAAAGTAGAAAATAAAAAATTCTAACAAAATCCAAAAATAAAAAATTTAAAAATTTAAATTTTTTAAATTAATTTTTTCTTAATTTGTGAACAAGTGCAACAAAAAAAGTCAACAATCCGGGTGTAGCATTATCCGGTAAATAAAAAGGTAAAAAATATTTTAGAAAAAAATTAAAAATCTAAAAAAACTAAATTTTTATTTTTGAATTTTTAAATTATATGATTAATTCTTTTATTTAAATTAGAAAAATAAGATAAAGTCCAGCAATATCTAGTAAATAACAAATCTATAAATTTTTTTTTAATTTTTAAACTAAAAAAAAATTTTTTTCTAATAGTAGAAAAATAAAAAATTCGAAAAATATAAAAAAATAAAAAATTACAATTTTTGAATAAATTAATTTATTCTTAATTTGGGAACAATTGCAGCAAAAAAAGTCAATTGTCCGGGTGTAGCATTATCCAGTGAATAAAAAGATAGAAAAATATTTTTAAAAAATAAAAAATTTTAAAAAGCTAAGTTTTTGATACGTAAAAAATTAATTTCACGTAATTACCGCAAGTATACCGGTCGTATCAAGTAATAAACTCACTAAGAGTAAAAAAATCAATTGTACAGTTCTAGCTTTTTTCGGTGAATAAAAAATATAAAAATATTTTAAAAAATAAAAAATCTTAAAAAACCATATTTTTATTTTTTATTTTCTATTATATGATTAAAATCTTTTATTTAAATTAGGAAAACAAAATAAAGTCCAACAATATCGAGTAATCAACAGATCTGTAAATTTCTTTTTTTTTAACAAAAAAATAAATTTTTTCAACATTAGAAAAATAAAAAATTCTAACAATATCCAAAAAATAAAAAATTAAAATTTTAAATTTTTTAAATTAATTTATTCTTAATTTGTGAACAATTGCAGCAAAAAAAAGTCAACTGTCCGGTGTAGTATTATCCGGTAAATAAAAAGATAGAAAAATATTTTTTAAAAAAGAAAAAATTTAAAAAACTAAGTTTTTATTTTTTAATTTTTAAATTATATTATTAAATGTTTTTTATAATAATTAGAAAATTAAAATAAAGTCCAACAATATCTATAACCAACAGATCTTTAAATTTATTATCTTTTTTAATTTTAAACCAAAAAAATAATTTTTTTTCTAATAGTAGAAAAATAAAAAATTCTAACAATATTCAAAACATAAAAAAATTAAGAAGTTTTAAATTTTTTTAATTAATTTATTCTTAATTTGTGAACAAGTGCAGCAAAAAAAAGTCAATTGTACAGGTGTAGTATTATCCGGTAAATAAAAAGATAGAAAAATATTTTTTAAAAAATGAAAAATTTTAAAAAACTAAGTTTTTTATTTCTGAATTTTTAAATTATATGATTAAATTATTTTATTTAAATTACGAAAATAAAATAAAATCCAACAATATCTAGTAAACAACAGATATGTAAATTTATTATTTTTTATTTTTAAACTAAAAATTAAATTTTTTTCCAACAGTAGAAAAATAAAAAATTCTAACAATATCCAAAAAATAAAAAATTGAAAAATTTTAAATTTTTTAAATTAATTTATTCTTAATTTGTGAACAAGTGCTGCAAAGAAAGTCAACTGTACAAGTGTAGCATTATTCGGTAAATAAAAAAATAAAAAAATATTTTTAAAAAATAAAAAATTAAAAAAAAACAATTTTTTTATGAATTTTTAAATTATAATATTAAATTATTTTATTTAAATTAGGAAAATAAAATAAAGACCAACAATATCTAGTAAATAACAGATCTGTAATTTTATTATTTTTTTTAATTTTAATTTAAAAAATAATTTTTTTTCCAAAAGCATAAAAATAAAAAATTCTAACAAAATCCAAAAAATAAAAAATTTAAAAATTTTAAATTTTTTAAATTAATTTTTTCTTAATTTGTGAACAAGTGCAACAAAAAAAGTCAACAATCCGGGTGTAGCATTATCCGGTGAATAAAAAGGTAAAAAAACATTTTGGAAAAAAATTAAAAATATAAAAAAACTAAATTTTTTATTTTTGAATTTTTAAATTATATGATTAATACTTTTATTTAAATTAGAAAAATAAGATAAAGTCCAGCAATATCTAGTAAATAACAAATCTGTAAATTTTTTTTTAATTTTTAAACTAAAAAAATAAATTTTTATCTAATAGAAGAAAAATAAAAAATTCCAAAAATATCCAAAAAATAAAAAACTTAAAATTTTTAAATTAATTTATTCTTAATTTGGGAACAATTGCAGCAAAAAAGTCAATTGTCCAGGTTTAGCATTATCCAGTGAATAAAAATATAGAAAAATATTTTTTAAAAAATAAAAAATTTAAAAAATTAAGTTTTTTATTTTTGAATTTTTAAATTATATTATTAAATTTTTTTATAATAATTAGAAAATTAAAATAAAGTCCAGCAAAATCTAGTAACCAACAGATCTGTAAATTTATTATCTTTTTTAATTTTTGAACCAAAAAAATAATTTTTTTATAATATTAGAAAAATAAAAAATTCTAAGAATATTCAAAAAATAAAAAAAATTGAGAAGTTTTAAATTTTTTAAATTAATTTATTCTTAATTTGTGAATAAGTGCAGCAAAAAATAGTCAACTGTCCGAGTGTAGTATTATCCGGTAAATAAAAAGATAGAAAAATATTTTTAAAAAAGAAAAAATTTTAAAAAACTAAGTTTTTTATTTTTGAATTTTTAAATTATATTATTAAATGTTTTTTATAATAATTAGAAAATTAAAATAAAGTCCAACAATATCTATTAACCAACAGATCTTTAAATTTATTATCTTTTTTAATTTTTAAACCAAAAAAATAATTTTTTTCTAATAGTAGAAAAATAAAAAATTCTAACAATATTCAAAACATAAAAAAAATTGAGAAGTTTTAAATGTTTTTAATTAATTTATTCTTAATTTGTGAACAAGTGCAGCAAAAAAAAGTCAATTGTACAGGTGTAGTATTATCCGGTAAATAAAAAGATAGAAAAATATTTTTTAAAAAATAAAAAATTTTAAAAAACTAAGTCTTTTATTTCTGAATTTTTAAATGATATGATTAAATTATTTTATTTAAATTACAAAAATAAAATAAAATCCAACAATATCTAGTAAACAATAGATCTGTAAATTTTTTTTTATTTTTAAACTAAAAAAATAAATTTTTTTCGAACAGTAGAAAAATAAAAAATTCTAACAATATCTAAAAAATAAAAAATTGAAAAATTTTAAATTTTTTAAATTAATTTATTCTTAATTTGTGAACGAGTGCTGCAAAAAAAGTCAACTGTATAGGTGTAGCATTATTCGGTAAATAAAAAAAATATTTTTAAAAAAATAAAAAATTTAAAAAAACCAATTTTTTTTGAATTTTTAAATTATAATATTAAATTCTTTTATTTAAATTAGGAAAATAAAATAAAGACAAACAATATCTAGTAAATAACAAATCTGTAAATTTATTATTTTTCTAATTTTTAAACTAAAAAATAATTTTTTTCCAAAAGTAAAAAAATAAAAAATTCTACCAAAATCCAAAAAATAAAAAATTTAAAAATTTTAAATTTTTTAAGTTAATTTTTTCTTAATTTGTGAACAAGTGCAACAAAAAAAGTCAACAATCCAGGTGTAGCATTATCCGGTGAATAAAAAGGTAAAAAAATATTTTGGAAAAAAATTAAAAATCTAAAAAAACTAAATTTTTTTTTTGAATTTTTAAATTATATGATTAATTCTTTTATTTAAATTAGAAAAATAAGATAAAGTCCAGCAATATCTAGTAAATAACAAATCTGTAATTTTTTTTTAATTTTTAAACTAAAAAAATAAAATTTTTTGTAATAGTAGAAAAATAAAAAATTCCAAAAATATCCAAAAAATAAAAGAATTAAAATTTTTGAATTTTTAATTTAATTTATTCTTAATTTGGGAACAATTGCAGCAAAAAAAGTCAATTGTCCGGGTGTAGCATTATCCAGTGAATAAAAAGATAGAAAAATATTTTTTAAAAAATAAAAAATTTTAAAAAACTAAGTTTTTTGATACGTAAAAAATTAATTTCACGTAATTACCGGCAAGTATACCGGGTCGTATCAAGTAATAAAACTCACTAAGAGTAAAAAAATCAATTGTACAGTTCTAGCTTTTTTCGGTGAATAAAAAAATAAAAATATTTTAAAAAAATAAAAAATCTTAAAAAACCATATTTTTTATTTTTTCATTTTTCTATTATATGATTAAAATCTTTTATTTAAATTAGGAAAACAAAATAAAGTCCAACAATATCGAGTAATCAACAGATCTGTAAATTTCTTTTTTTTTTAAGCTAAAAAAATAAAATTTTTTCAACATTAGAAAAATAAAAAATTCTAACAATATCCAAAAAATAAAAAATTTAAAATTTTTAAATTTTTTAAATTAATTTATTCTTAATTTTTGAACAATCGCAGCAAAAAAAAAAGTCAACTGTCCGAGTGTAGTATTATCCGGTAAATAAAAAGATAGAAAAATATTTTTTAAAAAAGAAAAAAATTTAAAAAACTAAGTTTTTTATTTTTTAATTTTTAAATTATATTATTAAATGTTTTTTATAATAATTAGAAAATTAAAATAAAGTCCAACAATATCTATTAACCAACAGATCTTTAAATTTATTATCTTTTTTAATTTTAAACCAAAAAAATAATTTTTTTTTCTAATAGTAGAAAAATAAAAAATTATAACAATATTCAAAACATAAAAAAATTGAGAAGTTTTAAATTTTTTTAATTAATTTATTCTTAATTTGTGAACAAGTGCAGCAAAAAAAAAGTCAATTGTACAGGTGTAGTATTATCCGGTAAATAAAAAGATAGAAAAATATTTTTTAAAAAATAAAAAATTTTAAAAAACTAGGTTTTTTATTTCTGAATTTTTAAATGATATGATTAAATTCTTTTATTTAAATTACAAAAATAAAATAAAATCCAACAATATCTAGTAAACAAAAGATCTGTAAATTTATTATTTTTTTATTTTTAAACTAAAAAAATAATTTTTTTTGAACAGTAGAAAAATAAAAAATTTTAAAAATATCTAAAAAAAAATTGAAAAATTTTAAATTTTTAAATTAATTTATTCTTAATTTGTGAACAAGTGCTGCAAAAAAAGTCAACTGTACAGGTGTAGCATTATTCGGTAAATAAAAAAATAAAAAAATATTTTTAAAAAAATAAAAAATTTAAAAAAACTAAATTTTTTTTGAATTTTTAAATTATAATATTAAATTCTTTTATTTAAATTAGGAAAATAAAATAAAGACCAACAATATCTAGTAAATAATAGACCTGTAAATTTATTATTTTTTAATTTTTAAACTAAAAAATAATTTTTTCCAAAAGTAGAAAAATAAAAAATTCTAACAAAATCCAAAAATTTAAAAATTTAAAAATTTTAAATTTTTTTAATTAATTTTTTCTTAATTTGTGAACAAGTGCAACAAAAAAAGTCAACAATTCGGGTGTAGCATTATCCGGCGAATAAAAAGGTAAAAAAATATTTTTGAAAAAAATTAAAAATCTAAAAAAAATAAATTTTTTATTTTTGAATTTTTAAATTATATGATTAATTCTTTTATTTAAATTAGAAAAATAAGATAAAGTCCAGCAATATCTAGTAAATAACAAATCTGTAAATTTTTTTAAATTTTTAAACTAAAAAAATAAATTTTTTTCTAATAGTAGAAAAATAAAAAATTCCAAAAATATAAAAAATGTAAAAAATTAAAATTTTTGAATTTTTAAATTAATTTATTCTTAATTTGTGAACAATTGCAGCAAAAAAAGTCAACTGTCTGGGTGTAGTATTATCCGGTAACTAAAAAGATAGAAAAATGTTTTTTAAAAAATAAAAAATTTTAAAAAACTAAGT
The DNA here is from genome assembly GCF_003086295.3 of Arachis hypogaea. Taxonomy (NCBI): domain Eukaryota; kingdom Viridiplantae; phylum Streptophyta; class Magnoliopsida; order Fabales; family Fabaceae; genus Arachis; species Arachis hypogaea. The sequence goes on along the minus strand of NC_092048.1, from coordinate 75,604,248 downwards.
TTTTTATTTTTGAATTTTTAAATTAAATTATTAATTTTTTTATAATAATTAGAAAATTAAAATAAAGTCCAACAATATCTAGTAACCTACAGATCTATAAATTTATTATCTTTTTTAATTTTTAAACCAAAAAAATAATTTTTTTCTAATAGTAGAAAAATAAAAAATTCTAACAATATTCAAAACATAAAAAAATTGAGAAGTTTTAAATTTTTTAAAGTAATTTATTCTTAATTTGTGAACAAGTGCATCAAAAAAAAGTCAATTGTACAGATGTAGTATTAACCGGTAAATAAAAAATAGAAAAATATTTTTTAAAAAAGAAAAAATTTTAAAAAACTAAGTTTTTTATTTCTGAATTTTAAATTATATGATTAAATTCTTTTATTTAAATTACGAAAATAAAATAAAATCCAACAATATCTAGTAAATAACAGATCTGTAAATTTATTATTTTTTTATTTTTAAACTAAAAAAATAAATTTTTTCCAACGGTAAAAAAAATAAAAAATTCTAAAAATATCCAAAAAATAAAAAATTGAAAAATTTTAAATTTTTTAAATTAATTTATTCTTAATTTGTGAACAAGTGCTGCAAAGAAAGTCAACTGTACAGGTGTAGCATTATTCGGTAAATAAAAAAATAAAAAAATATTTTAAAAAAATAAAAAATTTAAAAAAACCAAATTTTTTTGAATTTTTAAATTATAATATTAAATTCTTTTATTTAAATTAGGAAAATAAAATAAAGACCAACAATATCTAGTAAATAACAGATCTGTAAATTTATTATTTTTTAATTTTTAATCTAAAAAACAATTTTTTTCCAAAAGTAGAAAAATAAAAATTTCTAACAAAATCCAAAAAATAAAAAATTTAAAAATTTTAAATTTTTTAAATTAATTTTTTCTTAATATGTGAACAAGTGTGATGATGTGGAAAACGATCCAACATAAAACTCACCGGCAAGTGTACCGGGTCGCATCAAGTAATAATAACTCACATGAGTGAGGTCGATCCCACAGGGATTGAAGGATTGAGCAATTTTAGTTTAGTGGTTGATTTAGTCAAGCGAATCAAGATTTGGTTGAGTGATTTGTGATTTGCAGAAGCTAAATTGCTTGAAATATAAAGGGTAAGGGGTAAATTGCAGGAAATTAAAGAGCAAAGAAAGTAAATAAGCTGAATCTTAAAGAACAAGTAATGTAAATTGCAGAAACTTAGATTACAAGAAATGTAAATGGCTGAATCTTAAAGTGCAAGAAATGTAAATGACTTGAATTATAAAAGGGATTGGGAGTTGGGATTTGCAGAATTTAAGCAAGAGGAAGTAAATTGCAGCAAAACAGAAAAATAGAAAGTGAATTGCAGTAAATTAGATTTAAACAGAAAAGTAGAAATGCTTGAGAAATTAAAAACAGAGAAAGCAATGCTTAATTTGCAGCAAAGTAAAAGATGGTTGAAGATCTCAGGGGTGGAAGAGACTAGATAACAAGTCTAGATCTCAACTCCTTCCTTGATCCAACAAGATTAATTGCCAACGAAATGAAGAAAAGTAAAATGCAGAAAGTGTAGAAGAAGAATAAGAGAAGATGCAGTAAACAGAAATTTAAATTCAATTATGCAGTAGAAGGAAACAAGAGATCTCAAAGTGAGATTGAAACAGAATTTCTTCAATTCTTCACCCAAGATCAAAAGCAAGAAAAGTAAAGAGTGCTCAAGCAAGAACAAGGAAGAAGAGAGATCAATTCTCCTTCCCAATTCTCTAAGATCTAACTTCAGAAATGAAAATGAAAATTCAAAAGAAAAATTCCAAAGTAAATTCTAAAAGTGTCAAAAGGTAAAAGATTCAAAAGTTTCAATTACATCAAACTAGCTCCTATTTATACACTTTCTAATTTGGATCTAAGAATTTGGATGGGCTCTAAAATTTGGTGAAGAAATGAATTAATTTGGATTTTTAGTGAATTTTTGGCCCATGGTGCACCTCCCAGGGAAGAGTTCGGCTCTTGGCAAGAGCTTTGGCCAAGGGTTTTGGTTCCCTTCCCTTCCAATGTGTTGCGCACGGTCCCTTGTGACAGGAGAACAAAGCTCTTTGCAAGAGCTTGAAAGCTCTTGGCAAGAGCTTTACTTGTCCTTGAGGTCCTTGGTTCAAATCTTGGGTGGAGCACTTGTGGAGCTAATTTCCTTGGCACAAGAGAAGCCCCCAAAGTCTTGCTTCCTTGAGGTCCCTGGTTCAAGCCTTGGTGAAGGAAAACAAGTTAATTTTCCTTGGCAAATAAGTGGCGCACAAGGCCTTGCTTCCTTGAGGTACTTGGTTCGAACCTTGGTGAGTGAAAACAAGCCAATTTTGGCTTATTTTCCTTGTGAAGTAGCGCTGGCCCCCCTCCTCTTGGTCATGGGTTCAAGTCTTGGTGAGTGCATTAGTGAGCTTTTCTTCCTTGATTTTCCTCATGGCATGCACGAAAAAGCTCTTTGGCAAGAGCTTCAAAGCTCTTTGCCAAGAGCTTGGCTCTTGATTCTTTGAAGGAAAGCTCTCCACAAGAGCTTCAAAGCTCTTTGCCAAGAGCTTGGCTCTTGATTCTTGAATGCACTTATGCTTTTCCTTCCTTAAGCCACGCTTCCTTTTCTTGTGCCACACTTTTCTTTCTTTGCTTAGATCATGCTCCTTAGGCTATGCTTTTCTTATTTTTTTCTTTTCTTCACCTACAAGTAATCAAAACAACCAATCAAAGTATCGCCAAATTCACAAGGTTTATAAATCAATAAAAAATCAATTAAATTTAGCTCAAACCTCATGATTTAGCATCAATTAAATGGTGGTTGTTTGATTCAAAGAAGTTATGAATTTCCATTCCAAATTACTTACTTAGAATGCAAGAAAGTGCATAAAACCAAATAAAAACAAAGAAAAACGCTAGTAAAACTAGGATAAGATGACTTGTCATCACAATACCAAACTTAAAACTTGCTTGTCCCCAAGCTAGAAAAGAATTATGCTCAAATGTTCTTTCAATTAGAATGGATTTGAAGAATTACATGTACTATCCTGTGAGTGAAGTGATTAAGTATCAGTGGGGTGAACTCTAAATTATATGCTCATGCAAGGGCTTCAGTGCTTACTAGTCCCTACATCTTGGGAGTCTTAGGTCTTAGAACTTTCATCCAAATAATATCATGGAGATCTCTCTATAGGTAATCACCTTGAAGCAGCTTGTGGTTTCTGTGCTTTGGCCTTGACTCTAAGTGTCATGTCTCAAAGCGGCTCTTTAGATAAGCTTTCAATCAATACTCCTAAACCAGTTGGTTTTAAGGTATTAGGTGTTGAAGCACCCCTAAGGATTTACTTGCTCAAGCCTCTCTCTTTGACACATTCGACCACAACCATTTACTAGGATAGCAACTCTTTGAGTTCTTGTTTCTTTCTTCTTTTCTGCCTAATAATTGATGCTCAGAGCCTTGGGCCACGTTCTTTTGTTTTTGTATTTTCTTTATTTTCTTTTGTTTGCTGCTTCTTGGATCTATAAATGTTCGAAAATCTCCACAATACTTCTTTGAACTCTATGTTCTGCCTATGAGCTCCCATGCAAGTTTTCATAAGCATGCAACCTCAATGCATAATTACACAACCAGAACCACCACTTCTCCTAATCTTTTGCTTGCCTCAAAATTGTTTAATTCCTCAATCCTTCTTTTCAAAGAACTATCATGTGGTGCCCTTTTTTTTTTTTTTTTTGAAATCTTGAGTGCTCGCAAGTTTGAAAAGTGTAGTGTTGTGAATAATCAAGCATCTTAATTATTGAATTACAGAAAAACTATATTATGCAGACAGGCAGGGGTATTATATCACTTTCAATCATAGCAGTATCTGATATAAAATAATCACTGAACAATACAACCTTTTGGAATTTGCTTGCTTTACTCCTTGTCATCATCATTGCTGGTCTTTACATTCCTTTTTCCTCTTTTTGGTTGACGATGCTTAATTCCTCCAAAAGCTTGTATGATCCTCTGCAATGATATTGAAAGTTGCTTGTTCCCAAGCACTTGAAAAATGGTTGGCATGCATGAGTTATTTGTGGGCTTTTGAACTTACTTTGGTGTGGGAACACCAAACTTAGTACCTTGCCAATGGTTCTCATGCATCAGATTAACCATGTGTGAAACCTTTTTTTTTTTCTTTTTCAAAAGCAATAAAACTGAAAACTAGGAAACAACAGAATAGTTAACTAGTCCATCTAAGTGCTTGAGGCTAGCATCATGCAGAAGGCGAGAACATATTTTGTGATGGAATTTTGGTGGAACACCAAACTTAGAATCCTTCATTCTCCCTTAGATTGTTTTGGTGTGCAACACCAAACTTGGCTTCTTGCAATATAGATAAAACTAATTAACCTTTTTATTGAAATAGCTATGAAAAGAAAGTTACCTCAGGTTGGGTTGCCTCCCAACAAGCGCTCTTTTATTGTCACTAGCTTGACATCCTTCATTCTGTGCTCATGGAAGTTGAGGCTTCTGTTGCCTTAGGTTTCCTCCTCTTGCTATGGGCTTCCGTCCCTCTGTTTCTCTTTACATAGCCTTCTTACTTTCCTCCATGACTCCCTTCTCTTTCAACCCAGCATCCTTTTCATGGCTCTTTGGGTTCAGAGTCCCCTTCTTCTCACCCAATTCAGCAAGGTTTTGAACCAGTTGTTCCATCTGCCTTTCAAGTCTTCTGAGTGAGGCCTCTTGGTTCTTGCTTATCATCTCTTGATGTTTCTTTACTTCTTCCTGCTCTATTGCCATCATTTCTTGAATTTTTATGAATCTTTCCATCATCATTTCTAGAACATAGAGTCTTTGAGAGTTTGGAATTGGTTGTGGTTGTGTCAACTGTGATGGTTGATGAGAGTCATTTTGGGCGATTGGTGAGATAGGACGGGGTTGGAAGTGTGTGTATTGGGATGGTGTGTGATGATTGTTGTTGTGGGGGTGGTTTTTATATTGGTTTTTGAAGTTGGGGTTGTTGCAGTTGAAGTCCCTTGGTTTTTGATTTTGGTTTTCAACCCCCCTCCAGTTGGATTGAGTTCTCCAGGGTGGGTTGTATACATCATTCTGAGTCCTACGTTGGAACATGCTTGAGGAGCTGTCTGGAGAGTGTGATCGCTCATAACTTTTTTGCTCATAGTTAATTACTTCAGAATTTTTTTCAAGTTGATTCCAACAATGGGGATTTTGAGGTGAGTTCTGTGCATTTGCCACAGCATGTTACAGTTCCTCTATTTTTCTGTTAATCAGCTCCAATTGTTGCTTAAGCTGTTGATGTATCTGCTCGCTTTGGGCCATGATTGCGCGAATACCTTCAATTTCCTTCTCTTGTGCGAATGGTTGCACTTCTGCTTCTGGTTTAACAATTCCCTGAGGTGGTTTCAACTTGGCTAGGAGTTCACTCATTAGTTCTTCCCATCCGATGATGTTTCCTTGTGGGAAAGCTTCAAACCACTGAGCAATGTCGTTCATGGTGATGAGTGGTTGCTTGTCATTTAAGGTGGGGATATTACTACCATGCTGACTGGGATTCGTTGGGTTCTTCTCCATGATCTGCACAATCACAAATAGTCCAAATGAAGATTGAATACATTCATGTCCAAAATGTGGTTGAAAGGTTCAGCTGACACAATGTATCAAACAGTTGATAGGCTTGAAAAATTAGTAAGAGAGAATTGCTTCTCTCGTATATTCAATAAGCTGGAGTGTGAGAATCATACGAAGCCAGAGAAACCAAGAAAACTTCACTGTGTTGCTAAAGTGAGGTTTCAGTTAGTTCAAGCAAAAATTCAAACAGTTAGTGGGTTAATCCAAAATTAGAGAAATAGAAAATAAAAATGCTAGATCTAGATCTCCACCTCACTTAATCATTGTCAATCTAATCAATCCCCGGCAACGGCGCCAAAAACTTGATGATGTGGAAAACGATCCAACACAAAACTCACTGGCAAGTGTACCGGGTCGCATCAAGTAATAATAACTCACATGAGTGAGGTCGATCCCACAGGGATTGAAGGATTGAGCAATTTTAGTTTAGTGGTTGATTTAGTCAAGCGAATCAAGATTTGGTTGAGTGATTTGTGATTTGCAGAAGCTAAATTGCTTGAAATATAAAGGGTAAGGGGTAAATTGCAGGAAATTAAAGAGCAAAGAAAGTAAATAAGCTGAATCTTAAAGAACAAGTAATGTAAATTGCAGAAACTTAGATTACAAGAAATGTAAATGGCTGAATCTTAAAGTGCAAGAAATGTAAATGACTTGAATTGTAAAAGGGATTGGGAGTTGGGATTTGCAGAATTTAAGCAAGAGGAAGTAAATTGCAGCAAAACAGAAAAATAGAAAGTGAATTGCAGTAAATTAGATTTAAACAGAAAAGTAGAAATGCTTGAGAAATTAAAAACAGAGAAAGCAATGCTTAATTTGCAGCAAAGTAAAAGATGGTTGAAGATCTCAGGGGTGGAAGAGACTAGATAACAAGTCTAGATCTCAACTCCTTCCTTGATCCAACAAGATTAATTGCCAACGAAATGAAGAAAAGTAAAATGCAGAAAGTGTAGAAGAAGAATAAGAGAAGATGCAGAAAACAGAAATTTAAATTCAATTATGCAGTAGAAGGAAACAAGAGATCTCAAAGTGAGATTGAAACAGAATTTCTTCAATTCTTCACCCAAGATCAAAAGCAAGAAAAGTAAAGAGTGCTCAAGCAAGAACAAGGAAGAAGAGAGATCAATTCTCCTTCCCAATTCTCTAAGATCTAACTTCAGAAATGAAAATGAAAATTCAAAAGAAAAATTCCAAAGTAAATTCTAAAAGTGTCAAAAGGTAAAAGATTCAAAAGTCTCAATTACATCAAACTAGCTCCTATTTATACACTTTCTAATTTGGATCTAAGAATTTGGATGGGCTCTAAAATTTGGTGAAGAAATGAATTAATTTGGATTTTTAGTGAATTTTTGGCCCATGGTGCACCTCCCAGGGAAGAGTTCGGCTCTTGGCAAGAGCTTTGGCCAAGAGCTTTGGTTCCCTTCCCTTCCAATGTGTTGCGCACGGTCCCTTGTGACAAGAGAACAAAGCTCTTGGCAAGAGCTTTACTTGTCCTTGAGGACCTTGGTTCAAATCTTGGGTGGAGCACTTGTGGAGCTAATTTCCTTGGCACAAGAGAAGCCCCCAAAGTCTTGCTTCCTTGAGGTCCCTGGTTCAAGCCTTGGTGAAGGAAAACAAGTTAATTTTCCTTGGCAAATAAGTGGCGCACAAGGCCTTGCTTCCTTGAGGTACTTGGTTCGAACCTTGGTGAGTGAAAACAAGCCAATTTTGGCTTGTTTTCCTTGTGAAGTAGCGCTGGCCCCCTCCTCTTGGTCATGGGTTCAAGTCTTGGTGAGTGCATTAGTGAGCTTTTCTTCCTTGATTTTTCTCATGGCATGCACGAAAAAGCTCTTTGGCAAGAGCTTCAAAGCTCTTTGCCAAGAGCTTGGCTCTTGATTCTTTGAAGGAAAGCTCTCCACAAGAGCTTGGCTCTTGATTCTTGAATGCACTTATGCTTTTCCTTCCTTAAGCCACGCTTCCTTTTCTTGTGCCACACTTTTCTTTCTTTGCTTAGATCATGCTCCTTAGGCTACACTTTTCTTATTTTTTTCTTTTCTTCACCTACAAGTAATCAAAACAACCAATCAAAGTATCGCCAAATTCACAAGGTTTATAAATCAATAAAAAATCAATTAAATTTAGCTCAAACCTCATGATTTAGCATCAATTAAATGGTGGTTGTTTGATTCAAAGAAGTTATGAATTTCCATTCCAAATTACTTACTTAGAATGCAAGAAAGTGCATAAAACCAAATAAAAACAAAGAAAAAGGCTAGTAAAACTAGGATAAGATGACTTGTCATCAAAGTGCAATAAGAAAAGTCAACAATCCGGGTGTAGCATTATCCGGTGAATAAAAAGGTAAAAATATATTTTGGAAAAAAATTAAAAATCTAAAAAAATTAAATTTTTTTTTGAATTTTAAATTATATGATTAATTTTTTTATTTAAATTAGAAAAATAAGATAAAGTCCAACAATATCTAGTAAATAACAAATCTGTAAATTTTTTTTAATTTTTAAACTAAAAAAATAAAATTTTTTCTAATAGTAGAAAAATAAAAAATTCCAAAAATATCCAAAAAATAAAAAAATTAAAATTTTTGAATTTTTAAATTAATTTATTCTTAATTTGGGAACAATTGCAGCAAAAAAAGTCAATTGTCCGGGTGTAGCATTATCCGGTGAATAAAAAGATAGAAAAATATTTTTTAAAAAATAAAAAATTTTAAAAAACTAAGTTTTTTGATACGTAAAAAATTAATTTCACGTAATTACCGGCAAGTATACCGGGTCGTATCAAGTAATAAAACTCACTAAGAGTGAGGTCGATCCCACGGAGATTGGTAGATTAAGCAACTTTAGTTAAATGGTAGATTTAGTCAAGCAAACATGGTTTTGATTTCAAGAGATTTGTGATTTTTGAACATAATTGCAAAAATTTAAATGGCAAGGAATTTAAAGAACTAGAATATAGAAAGAAAATGAAAGTAAATAACTGAAACTTAAAATGCAAGAAACTTAAATGACATTTAAGATAAATTGCAAGAAAGTAAAGATTGCAGAATCTTAAAGAACAAAAGAGTAAATAGCAAGAAATAGAGAAACAGAATGTAAATGACAAGAATAATAAATTGCAAGAATGTAGAAGGGAATTGGGTAATGGGTATTCAAACAACTAAAGAGCAAAAGAAATGAGAATTAATGATGGAAAGGATCATTAAGGATCGGAGATGCAAATTCTCATGAATTGATGTTGATCAATTTCTTCTCAATCATGGGTATAGATCCATGGAAAATTGTGGGTAATTGAGTCCCAATCTCTTGGTAACTCAATTTCTCTCAACACAACCAATTGCCACTCTCGTGATCTAATTGTTCATGAGAAGAGATGAAGTTCAATTTCTAATCCAAGCCACACAACTTCCAGAATTTCAACTAAGGGAGGTTACATCTTGATGACAAGTCATCTTAGCCTAGTTTCACTAGCCTTTTTCTTTTGTTTTCAATTGATTTTATGCACTTTCTTAAGCCATAAGTAAGCCAATTGGGTAGATTTCCATGTTTCCTTTGATTCAATCAACCATGGATGAATTCATGCACTTTCATGAGATTTTATGCTATAATTGTCATATATTATGAAAGAAACACAATCTTATGATTTGGGGCATAGCTTTGATTGTTTTGATTGATTGATGATAGGTAAAAAGAGTTTTGAAGAAGGTTGAAGGAAGAAGGAATGGCTAGGAGCAAGAGAGAACAAAAAGTTTGAGCCAAAGTTTGCCTCAAACTTTAGCTCAAACTTTTGGAAGAGTTGAAAGCATCCCAGAGGAAAAAAGTTTGAGCCAAAGTTTGCCTCAAACTTTAGCTCAAACTTTTGGAAGAATTGAAAACACCCCAGAGGAAAAAAGCTTGAGCCAAAGTTTGCCTCAAACTTTAGCTCAAACTTTTGGAAAAAAAGCTTGAGCCAACGTTTGCCTCAAACTTTTTGGCAAACGTTGGCATCACAAAACCTACACCCTGGAGGAGAAAAGCTTGCGCCAACGTTTGCCTCAAACTTTTTGGCAAACGTTGGCGCCACACATATACACAAGGAGACCAACGTTTGAGCAAAAGTTTGACCTCAAACTTTAGCCCAAACGTTGGTAGCAGCAAGTGAAGCCATCTGGTATAAAAAGTTTGAGTAAAAGTTTGCCTCAAACTTTTACTCAAACTTTTACGATTCTTGACCCGGTTCACAATGGGTTTCTCTCCAACTCCAAGAGCAATCAACAGAGACTCTTATCAACCCAATTCCATCAAGAGAAAAGGCCTAATTCAAGGATTGAAGACCATTTGAAGAAAGTGTATAAATAGCTTAGGATTTAAGTTTTAAAGGGAGCTTTTTCCTTAGAAAATTTTGAGAACACTTACAGTGGAGAGCACCTGGACATTTTTGCATTGTTGTTTTTAGAATTCAAGAGAATTAGGGAGGAGAATTGATCTCTCTTCTTCCTTGTTCTTGTTTGAGCACTTTTTACTTTTCTTGTTTCGGATCTTGGGTGGAGAATTGAAGAACTTCTGTTTCAATCTCACCTTGAGATATTGATTAATTTTCTGCATAATTGAATTTCCATTTCAGTTAACTGCTTCGGCTTCTACTCTTCTGCAATTTACATTTCTTCATTTCCTTTGCAATTGTTCTTGCTGGATCTAGGAAGGCAGTGAGATCTAGACTTGGCTATCTAGTCTCTTGAGTCCTGAGATCTATAGCTTTCAATTTCAATTTCCTTGTTTCGTTGTCACACCAAGCTTGTTCTCATTTTCATTTAAGATCCGGTTTAATTGAATCCAGCTTTTACATTCCTGTTTGTTAAATTTTTCTTTTCCTTGTTTAATTTCTGCAAATCCAATTCCCAATTCCCTTTACAATTCAAGCCATTTACATTTCTTGCACTTTAAGATTATGCAATTTACATTTCTTGCGTTCTAAGTTTCTGCCATTTAATTTCTTGTTCTTTAAGATTCAGCACTTTATTTTCTGTTCTCTTTAATTTCATGCAATTTACCCATTCCCTTTACTTTCCATGCAATTTAAATTCTGTTAATCACAAATTACTCAACCAAATCTTGATTCGCTTGACTAAATCAACCACTAAACTGAAATTGCTTAATTCGTTTAATCCCTGTGGGATCGACCTCACTCACGTGAGTTATTATTACTTGATACGACCCGGTGCACTTGCCGGTGAGTTTTGTGTGTTTGGAATTCGTTTTCCGAAAATACACATCAAGTTTTTGGCGCCGTTGCCGGGGATTGAAATAGATTGACAATGATTAAGTGAAGTGGAGATCTAGATCAAGCACTTTTTCTTTTCTGTTTCTCTAATTTTTGACTGACACACTAACTGTTTGAAATTTTGCTTAAACTAAACTTCATTCTAGCAATAGATTGAAGTGTTACTGGTGGTGTTTCTTTTGTTGTTTGTATGTCAGGCACAGGGAGATCCATTCCTATTTTATCAGAAACTGACCAGAGAACTCTTAGAAGGTTAAGAAGAGCTGAAAGAGGAAAAATATTGTTGGAGAGGAAGAATCTGAGGAAGAATATCACGAGATGGAAGGAGATCCATCTAATCCAGGAGGAGGGGTTAACAATAACCCACAACAGAGGAGAGTACTGGCCTCCTATACCTTTGCAAATGCTAGACATTGTGGAAGCAGCATTCTCACCCCTAATGTCAATGCAAATAACTTTGAACTGAAGCCACAACTCATCACATTGGTCCAAAACAACTGCTCGTTTGGGGGAGGACCATTGGAGGATCCAAATCAACATCTATCTACCTTCTTAAGGATTTGTGACACTGTCAAATCCAATGGCGTGAATCCTGAAACTTATAAGCTTCTGCTGTTCCCGTTCTCATTAAGGGACAAGGCCGCACAATGGCTTGAAACTTTTCCCCAATGAAGCATCACTAGTTGGGATGACTTGGTGACTAAATTTCTAGCCAAATTCTATCCACCCCAAAGAGTCATCAGGCTGAAAACCGAGGTACAGACATTCACACAATTAGATGCCGAATCCTTGTATGAAGCATGGGAGAGGTACAAAGCCTTAATCAGAAAGTGTCCTCCAGAGATGTTCAATGAATGGGACGTGCTGTAAAATTTCTATGAAGGCCTGACATTGAAATCTCAAGAGGCACTAGATCATTCTGCTGGAGGTTCACTACAACTGATGAAAACTGCTGAGGAAGCCCAGAAACTTGTTGACATGGTGGCTAATAATCAGTATTTCTTTGCGCATCAAAGGCAACGCCAACCATCACAAAGGAGAGGAGTAATGGAGTTAGAAGGAGTGGACTCAATCTTGACTCAAAACAAGATGATGCAGTAGCAAATTCAATAACAATTTGAGCAAATGGCCAAGAGGATTGATAGCCTCCAAGTTGCAGTAGTTAACACAAGCCAACCATCATCCACATGGGGGCAAAATGAAGAAACTCAAGAGGAGCAGCAGCAAGAACAAGTCCAGTACATGCACAACCAAAATTCTGGACAGAATGAAGTGTATGGTGACACATACAATCCATCCTGGAAAAACCACCTAAACCTCAGATGGGGAGATAATCACAACCAGAACCAACAACCATGGCAGAGGAACTCAAACCAAAACACTTCAAGGAACAACCAAAACCACAACCAGCAGCAAACTAACCAAAACCCTTACAAAAAACCTCAAAACAACTACCCCAACCCCAACCATTACCAATCCAATAACCAACCCACCAACCAAAATGCCCACCATCCACCATCCACATCTCACAACCCACCACAAGCATCACCTGAATCTCAAAGACTCACCAACTTGGAAACTTTGATAGACAAAATGTGGAAACACCAGGAAATGACAACCAAGAACCATGAAGCCTCCATGAAGAGCCTAGAGAGGCAGATTGGGCAAATCTCCAAGCAGATTTCTGTTGAGAGACCTTCAAGCTCACTGCTGAGTGACACAATCCCAAATTCTAAGGAAGAATGCAAGGCGATATAATTAAGGAGTGGGAGAACATTGATGAGCAACAATGACACTACAAAGAAGCAAGCAGAGAGCAGCAAAAGACCAATAGAAGATGAAAAACAAACAAAGGCAGATGAAGCCAAGGATCAAGTTGTGATGCCAAACAAGAGCACTGAGAAACTCAAAGAGAAGAACAACCAATCATACGGTTCAAAAGAAGTGATTCAGGGACAGCAGCAAGTAGGAAAGAGCATCACACCTCCACTGCCATATCCCCAGAGATTCAGCAAAGAGACTAAGGACCAACATTTTCATAAGTTCCTTGAGACTTTCAAAAAGCTGGAGATCAATATTCCCTTGGCTGACGCACTTGAGCAAATGCCTCTGTATGCCAAGTTTTTGAAGGAGCTTATCAACAAGAAAAGAAGTTGGGACGAGAAAGAGACCATACTGCTTACTGAGGAATGCATGGCTTTGATTCAAAAAGGGCTTCCTCCTAAGCTTGAAGACCCTAAGAGCTTTTTGCTGCCTTGCACCGTTGGGGAATTAACCATCACTAAGGCAATGTGCGATCTAGGAGCAAGTATTAACTTAATTCCCTCCTCTTTGGTGAAAAAGCTGCGTATAGAGGAAGTTAAACTGGTACAGATGTCTCTAGAGCTGGTAGATAAGTCAATGGTATACCCCAGGGGTGTAATTGAAAATCTTCTAGTCAAGGTGGACAAATTCATATACCCTGCAGATTTTGTGGTTCTAGATTCAGATGAGGATGAAAGTGACTCCATCATACTTGGGAGACCGTTCTTGGCCACTGCCAGGGCTATCATAGACGTAGAGCAAGGAGAATTAACTCTCAGAATGCATGATAAGAGTGTCACTCTGAAAGTATTACCAGAAGCGCAGTTCAGTAATGAGAAGAAAGACTATATGGAACTCGACAAGGAAGAATCACAGTTAAAGGAAGAAAGCAACAAGGCAATTCACAGCAACATCCCAAGGCAAAAGATTGTGCAGAAGGATGAAGAAGTTCAAGAGGATATTGGAATATTAGCCACTAAGAAGAGAGATTTCCAAAGTAAACCTACGGCCAGAGAAGAAAGATCAACAAAAGAAAGGAAGAAACACAGAAACAAAATAAAAAGAGGTTGGAAGAACAGAAAGATTCCAATAGAAGGGCTTTCTAAAGGTGATAAAGTGCAATTGATTTATCAACAACTAGGAGCAAGCCAACAGACTGATGATTACTACACTGTCAGCAATATACTCTCATTAGAGCATGCTGAAATTGAACACCAAGGAACAAAGAGGAGGATCGCAGTCAGGGGAGATAAGTTGAGGCACTACAATCATCAACCACCATAAAAGAAAGCCCCAGTGTCAAGCTAATGACAATAAAAGAGCGCTCCATGGGAGTGATGACAAGTCATCTTAGCCTAGTTTCACTAGCCTTTTTCTTTTGTTTTCAATTGAATTATGCACTTTCTTGAGCCAAAAGCAAGCCAATTGGGTAGATTTTCATGTTTACTTTGATTTAATCAACCATGTATGAATTCATGCTATTTCATGAGGTTTTATGCTATAATTGTCACATATTATAAAAGAATGAATATCTCATGATTTTGAGCATAGCTTTGATGTGTTTGGTTGAATAATGATAGGTGAAGAAAGCTTGGAGAAAGGTTGATGCAAGAAGGAAGGGTTAGGAGGAAGAGAGAACAAAAAGCTTGAGCAAAAGTTTGCCTCAAACTTTAGCTCAAACTTTTGGATTAATTATGAACCAGGAAGCAAAAGCTGGAGCAAAAGTTAGCCCCTAACTTTTTGGCTAACTTTTGGGCAAAAGCTGGACCAAAAGTTAGCCCCTAACTTTTTGGCTAACTTTTGGCATGAAAAACACTCCCTGGATGCACAAAAAGTTTGCGCCAACGTTAGCCCCTAACTTTTTGGCTAACGTTGGCGCATGAAAAACTCTCCCTGGACTAGCAAAAGTTTGCGCCAACGTTAGCCCCTAACTTTTTGGCTAACGTTGGCGCCATGAATATGCAAGGGGAGGCCAACGTTGGAGCAAAAGTTAGACCCCTAACTTTTGCCCCAACGTTGGTATCAGCAAAACAAGGGTGCTGATGTGAAAAGTTGGAGCAAAAGTTAGCCCCTAACTTTTACTCCAACTTTTACTCAAGCTTTCATGATTCCAACCCGGTTCAATTCGGTTCTTCTCCAAACTCCAAGAGCAATCAACCAAGGCCTCTATCAACCCAATTCCATCAAGAGCAAAGGCCCAATTGAAGGCTTGAAGACCATTTGAAGAAAGTGTATAAATAGCATAGGATTTAAGTTTTAAAGGGAGCTTCCCTTTTAGTTTTTCAGAATAGCTTTCTTTTCGGTTTTGCTTGGAGCTCACTTTTACATTTCTTAGCATTGTTGTTTAATTCAAGAGAATCTGGGAGGAGAATTGATCTCTCTTCTTCCTTGTTCTTGCCCAGCACTCTTTACTTTTCTTGTCTTGGATTTTGGGTGGAGAATTGAAGAAATTCTGTTTCAATCTCACCTTGGGAGCTTGTTTAATTTTCTGTTTAATTGAATTTCAGTTTCGGTTACTTGCTTCTTCATCTAATTTCTTTGCAATTTACAATTTCCTTTGCAATTGTGCTTGTTGGATCTAGGAAGGCATTGAGATCTAGACTTGGTTTTCTTGTCTCTTGGGTCCTGAGATCCGGATTTCCCATTTCCCATTCCCTGTTTACTGTTTTCATGCTTATTTACATTTCTGTTTTAAGATCCAGTTTGATTCAAGACATCCTTTACTTCTCTGTTTGTTGCAATTTTACATTTCCTTGTTTAATTTCTGCAAATCCAACTCCCCATTCCCTTTACAATTCAAGCCATTTACATTTCTTGCACTTTAAGATTTTGCAATTTACATTTCTTGCGTTCTAAGTTTCTGCCATTTAATTTCTTGTTCTTTAAGATTCAGCACTTTAATTCCTGTTCTCTTTAATTTCATGCCAATTACCCATTCCCTTTACTTTCTATGCAATTTAAATTCTGCAAATCACAAATCTCTCAACCAAATCTTGATTCGCTTGACTAAATCAACCACTAAACTAAAATTGCTCAATCCTTCAATCCCTGTGGGATCGACCTCACTCCCGTGAGTTATTATTACTTGATGCGACCCGGTGCACTTGCCGGTTAAGTTTGGATGTTTTGGAGAAATTCGTTTTTCCACGAAAATATCCCATCAAGTTTTTGGCGCCGTTGCCGGGGATTGATTAGATTGACAATGATTAAGTGAAGTGGAGATCTAGATCTAGTATTTTTATTTTCTGTTTCTCTAATTTTCAACTAACCCACTAACTGTTTGAATTTTTGCTTAAGCTAACTAAAACTTCATTCTAGCAGTAGATTGAAGTGTCACTGGTTTGTGTGTTTCTTATGTTCTGCTTGTATGTCAGGTACAAGAAGACCCACACCCACCTTTCATGAACAAGACGAAAGAATCCTCCGAAGGCTAAGAAGAGAAGCAAGAGAAAAAAATGTTGCTGGAGAGGAAGAATCAGATGAAGAATATCATGAATTGGAGGAACACTCAACAAATCCAACAAATCCACCAGTGAGAATGGCCAACAACAATGGTCAACCCCAGAGGAGAGTCTTGGCTTCATATACACTTGCTAATCCAAGGCATTGTGGGAGTAGCATTCTTACCCCAAATGTCGATGCAAACAACTTTGAATTGAAGCCCCAACTCATCACCTTGGTGCAGAACAATTGTTCCTATGGAGGAGGCCCCTTGGAAGATCCAAACCAGCACCTATCCACCTTCCTGAGGATATGTAACACAGTGAAGACCAATGGTGTGCATCCTGACAGTTACAAATTGCTGCTATTTCCATTTTCCCTCAAAGACAAAGCCACTCAATGGTTGGTGTCATTTCCAAGAGATAGCATCAACAACTGGGATGATCTAGTAACCAAGTTTCTTGCCAAGTTTTACCCACCTCAAAGAGTTATTAGATTGAAGACTGAAGTACAAACATTCACACAAATGGATGCTGAACCCTTGTATGAGGCATGGGAATGATACAAAGCTCTAATCAGGAAGTGCCCTCCTGAGATGTTTAATGAATGGGATAAACTCCAAAATTTCTATGAAGGACTGACAATGAAAGCTCAAGAGGCACTTGACTATTCAGCAGGAGGCTCAATGCAACTCATGAAGACAGCTGAAGAAGCTCAGAACCTCA
Source organism: Arachis hypogaea (assembly GCF_003086295.3). NCBI lineage: Eukaryota > Viridiplantae > Streptophyta > Magnoliopsida > Fabales > Fabaceae > Arachis > Arachis hypogaea. The sequence goes on along the minus strand of NC_092048.1, from coordinate 75,587,393 downwards.
TTGACATGGTGGCTAACAACCAATATTTCTTTGGCCATCAGAGACAACACCAACCATCACTAAGGAAAGGAGTGTTAGAAATGGAAGGGGTTGACACCCTCCTAGCTCAAAACAAGATAATGCAGCAGCAGATTCAAGAACAATTTGAGCAGATGGCTAAAAAGATTGATAGTTTACAAGTTGCAGCAGTGAATACAAGCCAACCATCAACCACATGGGGACAAAATGAAGAAAACCAAGAAAATCAGCAGCAGGAACAACCTCAATATGTGCACAACCAAGGCTCATGCCAAAATGAGGTTTATGGTGACACCTACAATCCATCCTGGAAGAACCATCCAAATCTCAAATGGGGAGATAACCACACCCACAGCCAGCAACCGTGGCAGAAAAACTCAAACCAAAACAACTCAAGAAACACAACTTACTCAAACCACGACCAGCAAAACGCTAATAATAATCAATACAAGAAACCACAAAATACATATCAACCACCCCACCATAATCCACAAACTCATCAAAATAGCATTTCCGCACCAACATCTAACCCCCAAAACTACCACACTACCCCTACATGAAAGTAGAATTTCAAGTCTTGAGGCAGCCATACAAGCAATTGCTCAGTCCACTCAAAGCTTGGTCAAAATGCAAGAGAGAAATGAAGCTACCATGAAGAGCCTTGAACGACAAGTGGGACAATTGGCCAAACAAGCTGAACGGCTAACCAATGTTATCCCAAGTGATACAATCTCCAATCCAAAGGACAAAGGAAAAGCTACAAAGTGGGAGGAGTGCAAAGCAATCATAGTGGGAAGTGAAAAGACTAGGGAGAAGGAAGCCATCAATCAAGAAGAACACAACAGAGAAGAGACAGAAGAGAGAAGTGAAGAGGAGAGAAAGACCAAGAATGCAAAAAGCTCAAAGAAAGATGTGGACATCCTTGAAACACAGCTACAAGAGAAGAAGGAAGGGGTGAAGCCAGATGTCCCCAAACTTCCGTACCCTCAGAGGTTAAAAAAAGAAAACGAGGATAGGCAATACTCAAAATTCTTGGATATATTCAAGACTCTCAGCATCAATATTCCTTTCTTAGAAGCACTTGAACAGATGCCATTATATGCCAAATTTATGAAAGAAGTACTCACAAAGAAAAGATCCCTGAAGGAAGGACAGATTGTTGAGATGACAAAGGAATGTAGTGCTATCCTCCAAAGAGAGTTGCCAGAGAAGAAAGATGATCCTGGGAGTTTTTACATACCTTGCACCATAGGAAACATAACAATTGAGAAGTCATTTTGTGACCTCGGTGCAGGTATAAACTTGATGCCTTTGTCTCTAATGAGGAAACTTCAAATTTCTGAGCTGAAGTCCACACGAATAGTTCTCCAAATGGCTGACAAATCCATTAAGCAAGCACTGGGAGTTGTGGAGAATGTGTTGGTAAAAGTGGGAAAATTCTTTCTCCCAGCTGATTTTGTCATCCTGGATATGGATGAAGACCCTAACACTCCCATCATCCTGGGGAGGCCTTTCCTGGCTACGGGCAGAGCATTGATAGATGTTGAAAAAGGAGAATTGTTGTTAAGAGTGCATGATGAGCACCTAGCATTCCATGTTTTTAAAATCCTGAGAATTGTTGTTAAGACAACCTGTTGCATTAGAGACAGTGGCAAGGAATTAAGTTTGGTGTTCCCACACGAAATTAAATCCAAAAGCCACACTCAATTCATGCATACTAACCAGTCACCTAAGGGCTTGAGAAGCAAGCAACTTTTGAGAATTGTGCATGGAACTAACCACCAATTGAAGACATAATGCACCATGACTCAAAAGGGGATCAACAAAAAGAAGGACAAAAGAACTGCAAACCAATAGGTTGTATCTATACTTAACTTCAGTTGTTGAGAGATGCTATGATTTATATCTTGCTAAAGTGTTCATCTAGTACAAGTAGAATCAATTTTCTTAAAATAAGTAAGCTAGTCTAAGTGTGTGCTTGTGTGTTTACTTTCACTTAACAAAAATGCATGCTTTGTCCCCTGCAATTTCAATTCAATAAAAGAAATGTTTGAATGTGAAGTGAGATAGTTCTCTGTTAGATAGAAGTATAATAAAAGTAAGTGGTGTGTGTGTGTGTGTGATTGTATAATAGCTCACTTTTAGTGAATAAAAGAACTAGGATGTCTCCTTCTAAGTATAAAGTGGCCTACTGTCTATGAATCTCAATCAAATAAAAGTCCTTGGTTAGACGGAAAAACAAAAAGAAAGAAAAAAAAAAGGGGAGAAAAAGAAATAGCCAAAGAGTGGCAGAACAAAAGAAAAACAAAAAGAAACAAAGCAGGACACCAATAGCTTGAACCTTAGAATATATGCCTGTGGTGTCTTTGTATTAGGATCTGCTTGGACTACTAAGTTCTTTGGAGTGCATCAACACTCGGTGACTTGGGTTAACTAACCTGGGATCATCAGCTGAAAGTCCACTATCAAGAGCAACCTAACTACGAGGCATTTAGTAGCCCAAAGAGGTGCTGGGCATCAATGTTCTAAGAAGGAATGTGAGCCAAGTGTCTATAGTGAATAATGTGTCAAGTATAAAGAAAAGGAAATGAACTTGCTACACATGACACTCAAATAAAGCTTATGAACAAAATAATAGCAGTATGAACTTGAAGCTTGAAGGAGGCTTTCTAGGCTTAAGAATCAATAAGAGGTGAGTGTGTGCATATCCACATAAAACCCCATGAACTACCAATAACACTCTACTAGCATGAACATCCTCTTCCATTTCATTCTTTCTTCTCAATAAATCATTTCTTGCTTGGGGACAAGCAAGCTTTAAGTTTGGTGTTGTGATGACAAGTCATCTTAGCCTAGTTTCACTAGCCTTTTTCTTTTGTTTTCAATTGAATTATGCACTTTCTTGAGCCAAAAGCAAGCCAATTGGGTAGATTTTCATGTTTCCTTTGATTTAATCAACCATGTATGAATTCATGCTATTTCATGAGGTTTTATGCTATAATTGTCACATATTATAAAAGAATGAATATCTCATGATTTTGAGCATAGCTTTGATGTGTTTGGTTGATTAATGATAGGTGAAGAAAGCTTGGAGAAAGGTTGATGCAAGAAGGAAGGGTTAGGAGGAAGAGAGAACAAAAAGCTTGAGCAAAAGTTTGCCTCAAACTTTTGGATTAATTATGAACCAGGAAGCAAAAGCTAGAGCAAAAGTTAGCCCCTAACTTTTTGGCTAACTTTTGGGCAAAAGCTGGACCAAAAGTTAGCCCCTAACTTTTTGGCTAACTTTTGGCATGAAAAACACTCCCTGGATGCACAAAAAGTTTGCGCCAACGTTAGCCCCTAACTTTTTGGCTAACGTTGGCGCATGAAAAACTCTCCCTGGACTAGCAAACGTTTACGCCAACGTTAGCCCCTAACTTTTTGGCTAACGTTGGCGCCATGAATATGCAAGGGGAGGCCAACGTTGGAGCAAAAGTTAGACCCCTAACTTTTGCCCCAACATTGGTATCAGCAAAATGATACGTAAAAATCTAATTTCACGCAATTATCGGCAAGTATACCGGGTCGTATCAAGTAATAAAACTCACTAAGAGTGAGGTCGATCCCACGGAGATTGGTAGATTAAGCAACTTTAGTTAAATGGTAGATTTAGTCAAGCAAACATGGTTTTGATTTCATGAGATTTGTGATTTTTGAACTTAATTGCAAAAATTAAATAACAAGGAATCTAAAGAATTGCAATGAAGAAAGAAAATAAAAGTAAATGACTAAAACTTAAAGTGCAAGAAACTTAAATGACATCAAAAGTAAATTGCAAGAAAGTAGAGTGCTGAATTATAGAGAGCAGGGAAGTAAATTGCAAGAATGTAAAAGGGAATTGGGTAATGGGTATTCGAAATAACTAAAGAACAAAAGAGATGAGACTTAATGATGGGGAGATCATTAGGGATTGGAGATGCAAATTTTCATGAATTGATGTTGATCAATTCCTTCTCAATCATGGGTATAGATCCATGGCAAGTTGTGGGTAATTGGATCCCAATCTCTTGGTGATCTAATTTCTCTCAACATAACCAATTGCCACTCTCGTGATCTAATTGTTCATGAGAAGAGATGAAGCTCAATTTCTAATCCAAGCCACACAACTCCCATAATCTCAACCAAGGAAGGTTACATCTCACATACCAACCAAGGTGTATTGATTAAGGAAATCATGAAAGGATGAACTCTAAACTGAATAATGTGGCTCATTCCTCAAATTCACCACACAATTCATATAGATTAACCCCTCTCTCGATGGTGATTGAATCTTTGAAGAACAAGAGTTTCCTCTTTGGATTAACCACTTGAATTGAGAAGGAAAAGAGGAGTTCATCAATTCAATCCAATAAACAGAGCTCCTCCCCCTAATGAAAGTGGGGTTTAGTGAATCATAGCTCTAAATTCAACAACAAAATGCAAAAGTAAACATGAGAATTGAGTAGAGAAGAATGAAGAAGATGAAGAAGAAAACTGAAATTCAAAGTTGCAAGAAAAACAAAATAGCAAACCGGTGAGAAAAAGTGAAAAACAAAAAAAACTCTAAGTGTAAAAGTAAAAGTGTCTAAGAGTAAAATTTGCTAAAAAAATAAAAGTCCCCAAAAGTCTCAAACTTTTCTCTATTTATACTACTCCTAGAACTCCTTTAGAGATCTTTAATTTGGGCTAGCAATGTGGGCTTTCTCTTTGTTGAATTCCTGGTTCAATGGAAGAAGTTGCTGGCCTTTGTGAGGAACAGAGGAAGCAGAGCAAGTTGTCATCAATTCTGGCCCATTGAGGGGCGTTGTTGGCAATAACTCCAGGCTTAATGCATGTTGGCAACGTGCATGTGGTTTTCCTGGGAGTGAGCTTTGAGACTTGGGCGTTGTTGGCCCAAGTTGTTGCTAACAACTTGCTCTTCTTCTTCTTGACTCTTCTCTCATGCCTAATGTTGCCCAGAATTTGAGTGTCAATCCTCTGCTTCAATATGGACTATCATACATCATTGGAAAGCTCAGAGTGTCTTCTTTCTAATGCACTTGGAATCATCTCAATTGGATTTTTCTAGCTCAAGTTATGCTTCCTCAAAGAAGGTAAGGTCAAGCTGCCAAGTTGTTGTGGATAACGCCCCCTTTCTCCCAAGTTTGCAACGTGCCAAGCCTCCCAAGGCTGCAACAATGGGCTGGCGTTATTGCTAACAACGCTCCCTTTACAGCACGTTACCAACGTGCTCGACTCTTCTCCAGGGTTGCCTTGTAGCTTCCTTCAATTCCAACCTCATTTTCTTGTTTTTGGGGCCTAAAGATGACTCTGATTCGAGCTTTCATTTCGTGCTCCACTATAGACTATTATATATGGTTGGAAAGCTCTGAATGTCAGCTTTCCAATGCAACTGGAATCACTCAATTTGGATCTCTATAACTCAAGTTATGCTCGTTTGAAGTAGACATGGTCAGGCTGCCAAAATCGCACACGTTTTTGGTGAAAACGCCCTTGTTTCCAGCGTTGGTAACGCCAGCTCTTGAAGCTTCAAAATGAATGCCAACTCCATACTATGATATATGGTTGGAAAGTTCTGGATGTCTACTTTCAAATGCCGTTGGAATCACCTCATTTGAAGTTTTGTAGCTCAAGATATACTCTATTGAAGGAGGTAAGGTCAGGCTGCCAGCTTTCTGGAGTTGTTGTGGATAACGCCCCTATATCTCCAAGTTGGCAACGTTGGCTCCTTTTTCTGGGCATTCTCCATGCTTGGGCGTTGTCACCAAACACTCCAGCTCTTCCTGGAGTTGGCAATGTGCTTGACTACTCCTCCAGGCTTCATTCTTGTTGCTTGGCGTTGCCTTGGATAACGCCTATGGTTCCTGGCGTTGGCAACGCCAGCTCCCCTTCCTCCAGGGCCAAGCCTTGCTTGTGTGCGTTGCCAAGGAACACGCCCCTTGTTTCTGGCGTTGGCAACGCCCTCGACACTTTCTCCTTGGCCAAATTCTTCTAGCTCAGCGTTGTCTTGAATAACTCACCCTTTCTCTCAAGTTGGCAACGTCAACATCTACTCTCCAGGGTGCTTGGCGTTGCCTTCAACAACTCACCCTTTCTCCAAGTTGGCAACGCCAACATTTGCTCTTCTTCTTGCCCAACTTGCTTCTTGAGTTATTACCAAACACTCCAATGTAACTCCAAGTTAGCAACGTGCATAGTCTTCATAGGAAACCACTTTCTTGCAAGGTTGCTTGTGCTCTTCCTCAAGTGATGCTTCATTGGCGTTGGCAACTTGAATTCCAAGTTGCCAACGTGCTAGTTGCTATTCTTGAATGGATTGTTGGCCACTTGCTTGCTTCATTCTTGCTTCCATACTTTATTGTTTCATCACCTATCATTGACAAAGGAAATTGCTTCAAAGTCTTACCAATTCATGCAATCAATTACATGGGATTCATTCATAATCATTCATTTATGCATTCCTTGAATCTTTGCACAAGTATGGCCAAATTCCACCTAGTTCTTGGTACTTGAGTGCATGGAGATGAAACTCATTAAAATGCTTGTTTATTTCAAAGAAAATAAATGAAATTAAGCTAAAACTACTTCAACTAACTAGCTAATATAGCAAAGATGCAAATGCATCACAACACCAAACTTAAACCTTGCTTGTCCTCAAGCAAGAAAAGAACTATGCACAAAGGTTTCTTTTAATTGGAACAAGTTGAGGGATAGCTTGTAATGCCTTGGTGAGTGAAGTGATTAAGTGATAGTGGGGTGAACTCTGAATTATATGCTCATGCAAGGATTTCAGTGCTTATTAGTCCCTACATTTCGGAAGTCTTAGATCTTAGGACTTTCATTCAAATGATATCATGGAAATCTCTCTATAGGTAATCACCTTGAAGCAGCTTATAGTTTTTGTGTCTTGGCCTTGACTCTAAGTGTCATGTCTCAAAGCGGCTCTTTAGATAAGCTTTCAATCAATACTCCCAAACCAGTTGGTTTTAAGGTATTAGGTGTTGAAGCACCCCTTAGGATTTACTTGCTCAAGCCTCTCTCTTTGACACAATTCTACCACAAGCATTTAACTAGGATAATAACTCTTTGAGTTCTTATTTCTTTCTTTTTCTTCCTAGTAATTGATGCTCAGAGCCTTTTGCCATGTCCTTTTTTTTTTTTTGCTGCTTCTTGGATCAAAAGATGTTTGAGAATCTCCACAATACTTCTTTGAACTCTATTTCCTGCCTATGAGCTCCCATGCAGGTTTTCACAAACATGCAACCTCAATACACATTCATACAACTAGAACCACCACTTCTCTTAATCTTTTGCTTGCCTCAAAACAAAATTTTTGATTCCTCAATCATTCTTTTTCAAAGAAATGTTTTCTGTTTGCATTCTTATAGATATTGAGTGCAAGCAATTTCAAGAGTATGGTGTTATGAAATATCAAACATCTTAGTTATTGAACTACAAAAAAAGTCATACTAAGCAGATAAACAGGGGTACAATATCACTTTCAATCATAACAGTTTTAAGTAAAAGACAATCACTTAACAATACAACCTTTTGGAGTTCACTTGCTTTACTCCTTATCATCATCATTGTTAGTCTTTACATCCTTCTTTGTCTCTTTGATTGATGATGCTTAATCCTTCCCAAGATTGAAGTGACTGCCTACAATGAACTTTGAAAGTTGCTTGTCCCCAAGCACTTGAAGAATGGTTAGCATGCATGAATTATTTGTGGGCTTTTGAACTTACTTTGGTGTGGGAACACCAAACTTAGTACCTTGCCGATGGTTCTCATGCATCAAATCAACCATATATGGAACTTCTTTTTCTTTGCCAAAGGTAATAGAACTAAAAACTAGGAAACAGTAAAATAGTTAACTAGTTTATCTAAATGCTTGAAGCTAGCATTATGCAGAAGGTGAGAATATGTTTTATGATGAGATTTTGGTGGAACACCAAACTTAGAATCCTTCATTCTCCCTTATATTGTTTTGGTGTGCAACACCAAACTTAGCTTCTTACAACATGGATAAAACTAATTAACCTTTTTATTAAACTAGCTATGAAAAGAAAACTACCTCAGGTTGGGTTGCCTCCCAACAAGCGCTTCTTTATCGTCATTAGCTTGACGGTTGTCCCTCTTTAGGGAGGATGATGATCATAGTGCCTTAATCCTTCCCCTCTCACCGTGAGCTTCCTTCCAGTGTCTCTCTTGATGATTTCCACATGTTCAAGTGAGAGGATTTTGTTCACTGTGTAATATCCAGAAAAGTGTGGAGATGTTTCCATTGGTTGGTAAGTTAGCATCACTTTATCCCCTGGTGAGAAATCTTCAGTGGGGATTTTCTTGTTTCTCCATCCTCTTGGCACTTTCTTCTTGGGGCTCTTTTCTTTTTCAGGAGGCTGTTCAGGTTTTGGGGCCTCAATTTTTAGAATGTCCTTGCTGAGAGTCTCAAATGCACACTTTGATTGTAGCTTCTCCTCTATTCTTTGAGCTTGTTGCAGCACTTCTACCTCTTCCTTTCTTTTCCAGCATGAGCTTAGGTGCATTGGAAGCGTTTCATCAGGTGCCTCTTTTATGTTTGGGTCTATGGAATCAATCTTCATACACTCCTCCTCTTGGGTGGAATCTTGCAAATTCTTGAAGACATGGAATACTATATGCTCTTCATGCACCCTTAGCATCAATTCTCCTTTTTCAACATCTATCAATGCCCTGGCAGTAGCTAAGAAAGGTCTCCCTAGGATGATGGGAGTGTTGTCATCTTCCTCTATGTCTAGAATGACGAAGTCAACTGGGAGGAAAAATTTGTCCACCTTCACCAATACATTCTCCACAACCCCAAGTGCTTGCTGAATGGATTTGTCCGCCATTTGAAGGGCTATTTTTGTGGGTTTCAATTCATGAATCTGAAGCTTCCTCATCAAAGATAGAGGCATCAGATTTATGCTTGCACTAAGGTCACAAAATGCTCTCTCAATTGTTATGTTGCCTATGGTGCAGGGGATATGAAAGCTCCCTGGGTCCTTCCTCTTCCTTGGTAATCCTTTCTGGATGATGGCACTACACTCCGTGGTCATTACAACCATTTGTCCCTCCTTCAAGGATCTTTTCTTTGTTAACAATTCCTTCATGAACTTTGCATACAATGGCATTTGTTCAAGTGCTTCTATGAAAGGGATGTTGATGTGTAGTGTCTTGAATATCTCCAAGAATTTGGAGTATTGCTTCTCTTTGTTCTCTCCCTTGAACCTTTGAGGGTATGGAATCATTGGTTGATATGATTTCATTTCCTCCTTCTTAGCTAATTTATCACTTTGTGTAGAGGTTTCTTGCTCCTGCTTTTGTTCCCTCACCTCCTCTTTTAAGCCTTCTTTGTTGTGCTCTTCTTTAGTGATGGCTTCTGTCTCCACCTTCTTCCCACTTCTCAGAGTGATTGCTTTGCACTCCTCCCATTTTATGGCTTTTCCTGTGTCCCTTGGGTTGTCTTCAGTGGTACTAGGGAGTGCTCGCTTCTCACCTATCTCTGTGATATGTTTGGCCATTTGTCCCATTTGTCTTTCAAGATTTTTCATAGATGCATCTTGGTTTTTGAGTGTCAGAGCTTGATCTTGTCTTGCCATCTCTTGAGTCTTGATGAGTTTCTCCATTAACATCTCTAAGTTAGAGATCCTCTGGGAATCTGGATGCGGTTGTATGGTAGGTGATGGTTGCTGGTGGAGGTTGTTTGGAGCATTGAGGTGGTTATTTTGTGAGTTGAATGGAAGTGTGGAAAAGTTATTTTGGTGAGTTGTGAGTTGTTATGAGGTGGATGATATGTGTTTTGTGAGTTTTTGTATTGGTTAGTGTTACTGGGTGAATGATTTTGGTTGTTTGTGTTACGGGAGTTGTTGAAATTGTGGTTTCTCTGCCATGAATTTTGATTGTCACCCCATCTCAGGTTGGGGTGATTCCTCCAAGATGAGTTGTATGTGTCACCATGGAAGTCATTTTGAGAAGGATTTGAGGTATTTTGCATGTATTGAACTTGTTCTTGTTGCTGCTCAATATTGCCTGCTTCATTTTGACCCCATTCAATTGAAGCTTGATTTGTTGTGCTCACTGAAGCTAGTTGGAGGCTATCTATTCTCTTAGCCATCATTTCCATTTGTTGCTGGATCTGTTGGTGCATCAACTTGTTCTGTGCCAAGATAGTGTCCACTCCTTCTAGTTCCAATACACCCTTCTTTTGCATAGGTTGGCGTTGCCTTTGATGAGCAAAGAAGTATTGGTTATTTGTCACCATGTCTATGAGATTCTGAGCTTCTTCGGCTGTATTCATCAATTGTAGTGAGCCTCCTGCAGAGTAATCCAAAGACTCTTGAGATTTTTCAGTCAACCCTTCATAGAAATTTTGAAGCTTATCACATTCACTGAACATCTCAGGTGGACATTTTCTAAGCAGAGCTTTGTATCTTTCCCATGCCTCATACAATGTTTCCCCATCCATTTGAGTGAACGTTTGCACCTCTGTTTTTAACCTTATGATCCTCTGAGGTGGATAAAATTTGGATAGGAATTTATTCACCAGGTCATCCCAAGTGTTGATACTCTCCTTGGGAAATGTTTCTAGCCATTGAAATGCCTTGTCTCTCAAAGAGAATGGGAACAATAGTAGCTTGTAAACATCTGGAGGCACACCATTTGTCTTGACAGTTTCACAAATTCTTAGGAAGACAGATAAGTGCTGATTTGGGTCCTCAAGTGGGCCTCCTCCATAGGAACAATTGTTTTGCACAAGAGTGATGAGTTGAGGCTTCAATTCAAAATTGTTTGCATGAACATTGGGGGCAAGTATGCTACTCCCACAGTGTCTTGGATTTGGGAGGGTGTAAGAAGCTAGAACTCTCCTTTGAGGTGGGTTGTTATTGTTGGCAACTCCTTCTGGGTTGTTCTTGTTGGCAACTCCCTCAGCATGATTATGTGAAGTGCCCTCCATGACTTGTTCTTCTTCTTCTGAATCCTCTTCTCCAACAATGTATTTCCCTCTTTCAGCTCTTCTTAATCTCCTGAGGGTTCTTTCGTCTTGTTCACAGAAAGTGGGTATAGTTCTCCTTGTACCTGACATACAACCAAAGTATAAGAATCACACAACTCCAGAAAGGCAACAACACTTCAATCCATGGCTGGAGTGAAATGTTAGTTGGTTTAAGCAAAAATTCAAACAGTTAGTGTGTTAGTAAAAAGCTAGAGAACACAAAAAAAAATGCTAGATCTAGATCTTCATTTCACTTAATCATTGTCAATCTTTTTCAATCCCCGGCAACGGCGCCAAAAACTTGATACGTAAAAATCTAATTTCACGTAATTACCGGCAAGTATACCGGGTCGTATCAAGTAATAAAACTCACTAAGAGTGAGGTCGATCCCACGGAGATTGGTAGATTAAGCAACTTTAGTTAAATGGTAGATTTAGTCAAGCAAACATGGTTTTGATTTCATGAGATTTGTGATTTTTGAACTTAATTGCAAAAATTAAATAACAAGGAATCTAAAGAATTGCAATGAAGAAAGAAAATAAAAGTAAATGACTAAAACTTAAAGTGCAAGAAACTTAAATGACATCAAAAGTAAATTGCAAGAAAGTAGAGTGCTGAATTATAGAGAGCAGGGAAGTAAATTGCAAGAATGTAAAAGGGAATTGGGTAATGGGTATTCGAAATAACTAAAGAACAAAAGAGATGAGACTTAATGATGGGGAGATCATTAGGGATTGGAGATGCAAATTTTCATGAATTGATGTTGATCAATTCCTTCTCAATCATGGGTATAGATCCATGGCAAGTTGTGGGTAATTGGATCCCAATCTCTTGGTGATCTAATTTCTCTCAACATAACCAATTGCCACTCTCGTGATCTAATTGTTCATGAGAAGAGATGAAGCTCAATTTCTAATCCAAGCCACACAACTCCCATAATCTCAACCAAGGAAGGTTACATCTCACATACCAACCAAGGTGTATTGATTAAGGAAATCATGAAAGGATGAACTCTAAACTGAATAATGTGGCTCATTCCTCAAATTCACCACACAATTCATATAGATTAACCCCTCTCTCGATGGTGATTGAATCTTTGAAGAACAAGAGTTTCCTCTTTGGATTAACCACTTGAATTGAGAAGGAAAAGAGGAGTTCATCAATTCAATCCAATAAACAGAGCTCCTCCCCCTAATGAAAGTGGGGTTTAGTGAATCATAGCTCTAAATTCAACAACAAAATGCAAAAGTAAACATGAGAATTGAGTAGAGAAGAATGAAGAAGATGAAGAAGAAAACTGAAATTCAAAGTTGCAAGAAAAACAAAATAGCAAACCGGTGAGAAAAAGTGAAAAACAAAAAAAACTCTAAGTGTAAAAGTAAAAGTGTCTAAGAGTAAAATTTGCTAAAAAAATAAAAGTCCCCAAAAGTCTCAAACTTTTCTCTATTTATACTACTCCTAGAACTCCTTTAGAGATCTTTAATTTGGGCTAGCAATGTGGGCTTTCTCTTTGTTGAATTCCTGGTTCAATGGAAGAAGTTGCTGGCCTTTGTGAGGAACAGAGGAAGCAGAGCAAGTTGTCATCAATTCTGGCCCATTGAGGGGCGTTGTTGGCAATAACTCCAGGCTTAATGCACGTTGGCAACGTGCATGTGGTTTTCCTGGGAGTGAGCTTTGAGACTTGGGCGTTGTTGGCCCAAGTTGTTGCTAACAACTTGCTCTTCTTCTTCTTGACTCTTCTCTCATGCCTAATGTTGCCCAGAATTTGAGTGTCAATCCTCTGCTTCAATATGGACTATCATACATCATTGGAAAGCTCAGAGTGTCTTCTTTCTAATGCACTTGGAATCATCTCAATTGGATTTTTCTAGCTCAAGTTATGTTTCCTCAAAGAAGGTAAGGTCAAGCTGCCAAGTTGTTGTGGATAACGCCCCCTTTCTCCCAAGTTTGCAACGTGCCAAGCCTCCCAAGGCTGCAACAATGGGCTGGCGTTATTGCTAACAACGCTCCCTTTACAGCACGTTACCAACGTGCTCGACTCTTCTCCAGGGTTGCCTTGTAGCTTCCTTCAATTCCAACCTCATTTTCTTGTTTTTGGGGCCTAAAGATGACTCTGATTCGAGCTTCCATTTCGTGCTCCACTATAGACTATTATATATGGTTGGAAAGCTCTGAATGTCAGCTTTCCAATGCAACTGGAATCACTCAATTTGGATCTCTATAACTCAAGTTATGCTCGTTTGAAGTAGACATGGTCAGGCTGCCAAAATCGCACACGTTTTTGGTGAAAACGCCCTTGTTTCCAGCGTTGGTAACGCCAGCTCTTGAAGCTTCAAAATGAATGCCAACTCCATACTATGATATATGGTTGGAAAGTTCTGGATGTCTACTTTCAAATGCCGTTGGAATCACCTCATTTGAAGTTTTGTAGCTCAAGATATACTCTATTGAAGGAGGTAAGGTCAGGCTGCCAGCTTTCTGGAGTTGTTGTGGATAACGCCCCTATATCTCCAAGTTGGCAACGTTGGCTCCTTTTTCTGGGCATTCTCCATGCTTGGGCGTTGTCACCAAACACTCCAGCTCTTCCTGGAGTTGGCAATGTGCTTGACTACTCCTCCAGGCTTCATTCTTGTTGCTTGGCGTTGCCTTGGATAACGCCTATGGTTCCTGGCGTTGGCAACGCCAGCTCCCCTTCCTCCAGGGCCAAGCCTTGCTTGTGTGCGTTGCCAAGGAACACGCCCCTTGTTTCTGGCGTTGGCAACGCCCTCGACACTTTCTCCTTGGCCAAATTCTTCTAGCTCAGCGTTGTCTTGAATAACTCACCCTTTCTCTCAAGTTGGCAACGTCAACATCTACTCTCCAGGGTGCTTGGCGTTGCCTTCAACAACTCACCCTTTCTCCAAGTTGGCAACGCCAACATTTGCTCTTCTTCTTGCCCAACTTGCTTCTTGAGTTATTACCAAACACTCCAATGTAACTCCAAGTTAGCAACGTGCATAGTCTTCATAGGAAACCACTTTCTTGCAAGGTTGCTTGTGCTCTTCCTCAAGTGATGCTTCATTGGCGTTGGCAACTTGAATTCCAAGTTGCCAACGTGCTAGTTGCTATTCTTGAATGGATTGTTGGCCACTTGCTTGCTTCATTCTTGCTTCCATACTTTATTGTTTCATCACCTATCATTGACAAAGGAAATTGCTTCAAAGTCTTACCAATTCATGCAATCAATTACATGGGATTCATTCATAATCATTCATTTATGCATTCCTTGAATCATTTGCACAAGTATGGCCAAATTCCACCTAGTTCTTGGTACTTGAGTGCATGGAGATGAAACTCATTAAAATGCTTGTTTATTTCAAAGAAAATAAATGAAATTAAGCTAAAACTACTTCAACTAACTAGCTAATATAGCAAAGATGCAAATGCATCACAAAACAAGGGTGCTGATGTGAAAAGTTGGAGCAAAAGTTAGCCCCTAACTTTTACTCCAACTTTTACTCAAGCTTTCATGATTCCAACCCGGTTCAATTCGGTTCTTCTCCAAACTCCAAGAGCAATCAACCAAGGCCTCTATCAACCCAATTCCATCAAGAGCAAAGGCCCAATTGAAGGCTTGAAGACCATTTGAAGAAAGTGTATAAATAGCATAGGATTTAAGTTTTAAAGGGAGCTTCCCTTTTAGTTTTTCAGAATAGCTTTCTTTTTCGGTTTTGCTTGGAGCTCACTTTTACATTTCTTAGCATTGTTGTTTAATTCAAGAGAATTTGGGAGGAGAATTGATCTCTCTTCTTCCTTGTTCTTGCTCAGCACTCTTTACTTTTCTTGTCTTGGATTTTGGGTGGAGAATTGAAGAAATTCTGTTTCAATCTCACCTTGGGAGCTTGTTTAATTTTCTATTTAATTGAATTTCAGTTTCGGTTACTTGCTTCTTCATCTAATTTCTTTGAAATTTACAATTTCCTTTGCAATTGTGCTTGTTGGATCTAGGAAGGCATTAAGATCTAGACTTGGTTTTCTAGTCTCTTGGGTCCTGAGATCCGGATTTCCCATTTCCCATTCCCTGTTTACTGTTTTCATGCTTATTTACATTTCTGTTTTAAGATCCAGTTTGATTCAAGACATCCTTTACTTCTCTGTTTGTTGCAATTTTACATTTCCTTGTTTAATTTCTGCAAATCCAACTCCCCATTCCCTTTACAATTCAAGCCATTTACATTTCTTGCACTTTAAGATTTTGCAATTTACATTTCTTGCGTTCTAAGTTTCTGCCATTTAATTTCTTGTTCTTTAAGATTCAGCACTTTAATTCCTGTTCTCTTTAATTTCATGCCAATTACCCATTCCCTTTACTTTCTATGCAATTTAAATTCTGCAAATCACAAATCTCTCAACCAAATCTTGATTCGCTTGACTAAATCAACCACTAAACTAAAATTGCTCAATCCTTCAATCCCTGTGGGATCGACCTCACTCCCGTGAGTTATTATTACTTGATGCGACCCGGTGCACTTGCCGGTTAAGTTTGGGTGTTTTGGAGAAATTCGTTTTTCCATGAAAATATCCCATCAGGGAGGCAACCCATGATTTAAGATTTATGTCATTTTAAATTTAATAAGCTATGATCACCTGAGCATGATTTGTTCTTTTCATGAACGTACTTAATGAATGCATGCATTGTTTTGAAACATATGCTAAGACTTCTAAAGTTTGGTGTGCCTTCAAGCACACCAAACCAGTGTTACAAATATTTTCATACCATATGCTTAGTTATCCTGATGAAGCATATGACCAAACACTAAGTTTGGTGTTTCTCTTTTCATGAAAATTAAAAATCATGCACCAATGATCATACGTTGTCACTTTCTGAGACTTTTCAATTGAAAAGAAATCATATTCTGTGATGAAGGCATCAATTGTGAGTAATTACTGGCATCTCACATTTACCCCTTAACAAGAGACAAGTTTAGTGTTCATCAAACCTTGATGCACTGATTAAGGGACACAATTGATCCTTCATGAAAAAAAAAAGAGAAAAAGAAAAATTATAATGAAAAGCATTTCTTATAAACATTTAACCAAGAGTGACATTGGGATTTCAAGAACACTAGTTGGAGGAAGAAACATTTTTAAACTATATGACCAAACATTAAGTTTGGTGTCCTCCAAGAAAAGTCACGGTTAGAATGGATATAAGAAATAAGAGTTCATATAGTTGTGAATAAAGGAAGCATTCTTGCCACGGTTTGATAATGTTGATCTTTGATGTCTTGTTGTGATGACTAGGTGGTCAAAGAACACTCAATGAAAGACACAAGACAAAGGGAGAGCATAGCATGAGGACAAAATCCCATCACATGTCTCAAAAAAAGTGAATCTGCCACTCCTTGGAATGATCACGTTAAAGACCATTGAAGAAGCAAGTTTTGTCTTCATTCACCCTCACATGCACACCTTTGATTCATATAGTATCCAATTGCATCCTAGCCTTCCATTGTTCATTTAAATAACACACCACCTTCAAGCCATGCACATAACCGAAGAGTTGCACACTCCCTACACTCTAACCATTCAAACTCCATTCCCATCATCATTCTTCATCATATAAGCTCAGCCTCAATTACTTTTCTTGTCAAAATCTCCAACTTTCCTCACACTCCCTTTAACCCCAAAGAGATCAACCAACCAAGTAATCATGGCCTCTTCCTCAAGAACCAAACGAAGAAAAGGAAAAGATCCCATGGTGGAAGAAAGTACTGATGACAAGTCATCTTAGCCTAGTTTCACTAGCCTTTTTCTTTTGTTTTCGATTGATTTATGCACTTTCTTGAGCCATAAGCAAGCCAATTGGGTAGATTTCCATGTTTCCTTTGATTCAATCAACCATGTATGAATTAATACAATTTCATGAGATTTTATGCTATAATTGTCATATATTATGAAAGAATAACAAACTCATGATTTTAAGCAAAGCTTTGATGTGTTTGGTTGATTGATGATAGGTGAAAAGAGTTTTGAAGAAGGTTGAAGAAGGAAGGAATGGCTAGGAGCAAGAGAGAACAAAAAGCTTGAGCAAAAGTTTGACCTTAAACTTTAGCTCAAACTTTTGGAAGAATTGAAAAACACTCCAGAGGAAAAAAGCTTGAGCAAAAGTTTGACCTCAAACTTTAGCTCAAACTTTTGGGAGAAAAGCTTGAGCCAACGTTTGCCTCAAACTTTTTGGCAAACGTTGGCATCACAAAATCAATACCCTGGAGGAAAAAGCTTGCGCCAACGTTTGAGGTCAAACTTTTGCTCAAACGTTGGCGCCACTCTTGCACACCCTGGAGGAAAAAGCTTGCGCCAACGTTTGAGGTCAAACTTTTGCTCAAACGTTGGCGCAACACACATTTACAAGGGGGCCAACGTTTGAGCAAAAGTTTGACCCCAAACTTTGGCTCAAACGTTGGTAGCAGCAAGAATGGGGCAGCTGGTATAAAAAGCTTGAGTAAAAGTTTGACCTCAAATTTTTACTCAAACTTTTACTCAAGCTTTTATGTTTTTCAACCCGGTTCACAATGGATCTTTCTCCAACTCCAAGAGCAATCAACCAAGGCCTTTATCAACCCAATTCCATCAAGAACAAAGGCCCAATTGAAGGCTTGAAGACCATTTGAAGAAAGTGTATAAATAGCTTAGGATTTAAGTTTTTAGAGAGCTTCCTTTTAGAATTTTCATAACACTTACAGTAGAGAATTCACTTTACATTTTTGAATTGTTGTTTTAGAATTCTAGAGAATTGGGGAGGAGAATTGACCTCTCTTCTTCCTGGTTCTTATTGAGCACTCTTTACTTTTCTTGCTTGGGATCTCAAGTGGAGAATTGAAGAACTTCTGTTTCAATCTCACCTTTGGATCTTGTTTAATTTTCTGCATAATCAAATTTCAATTTCTGTTCATTGCTTCTTCTTCTATTCTCTCTGCAATTTACATTTCCCTTGCAATTGTTCTTGCTGGATCTAGGAAGGCAGTGAGATCTAGACTTGGTTATCTAGTCTCTTGGGTCCTGAGATCTACAGCTTTAAATTTCAATTTCCCTGTTTCGTTGTTACACCAAGCTGATTTCCATTTTTGTCAAGATCCGGTTCAATTGAATCCATCTTCTACATTCCTGTTTGTTGTAATCTATTGTTCCTTGTTTAATTTCTGCAAATCCACTTCCCAATTCCCTTTACCATTCAAGCCATTTACATTTCTTGCACTTTAAGATTCTGCAATTTACATTTCTTGCAATCTAAGTTTCTGAAATTTACATTACTTGTTCTTTAAGATTCAGCTTATTTACTTTCTTTGCTCTTTAATTTTCTGCAATCTACCCTTCTCCCTTTTTATTTCATGCAATTTAGCTTCTTTCGAATACAAACCACTCAAATCAACTCTTGATTCGCTTGACTAAATCAACCACTAAACTAAAATTTCTCAATCCTTCAATCCCTGTGGGATCGACCTCACTCCCGTGAGTTTTATTACTTGATACGACCCGGTGCACTTGCCGGTTAGTTTTGTGTGTTTGGAATTCGTTTTTCATTTTCCGCAAAAACACCATCAAGTTTTTGGCGCCGTTGCCGGGGATTGAAATAGATTGACAATGATTAAGTGAAGTGGAGATCTAGATCAAGCACTTTTTCTTTTCTGTTTCTTTATTTTTGTTGCTAACCCGCTAACTGTTTGAATTTTTGCTTAAGCTAACTAATATTTCACTTCAGCCCTGGATTGAAGTGTTATTGCCTTTCTGGTGTTGTGTGATTCTTATGTTTTGCTTGTATGTCAGTTACAAGAAGAGAGATCCCTACCTTTCATGAAACTGACGAAAGAATCCTCCGAAGGCTAAGAAGAGAAGCAAGAGAAAAAATGTTGCTGGAGAGGAAGAATCAGATGAAGAATATCATGAATTGGAGGAACACTCAACAAATCCAACAAATCCACCAGTGAGAATGGCCAACAACAATGGTCAACCCCAGAGGAGAGTCTTGGCTTCATATACACTTGCTAATCTAAGGCATTGTGGGAGTAGCATTCTTACCCCAAATATCGATGCAAATAACTTTGAATTGAAGCCCCAACTCATCACCTTGGTGCAGAACAATTGTTCCTATGGAGGAGGCCCCTTGGAAGATCCAAACCAGCACCTATCCACCTTCCTGAGGATATGTAACATAGTGAAGACCAAATGGTATGCATCCTGACAGTTACAAATTGTTGCTATTTCCATTTTCCCTCAAAGACAAAGCCACTCAATGGTTGGAGTCATTTCCAAGAGATAGCATCAACAACTGGGATGATCTAGTAACCAAGTTTCTTGCCAAGTTTTACCCACCTCAAAGAGTTATTAGATTGAAGACTGAAGTACAAACATTCACACAAATGGATGCTGAATCCTTGTATGAGGCATGGGAACGATACAAAGCTCTAATCAGGAAGTGCCCTCCTGAGATGTTTAATGAATGGGATAAACTCCAAAATTTCTATGAAGGACTGACAATGAAAGCTCAAGAGGCACTTGACTATTCAGCAGGAGGCTCAATGCAACTCATGAAGACAGCTGAAGAGGCCCAAAACCTCATTGATATGGTGGCAAACAATCAATATTTCTTTGCTCATCAGAGACAACGCCAACCATCACTAAGGAAAGGAGTGTTAGAAATGGAAGGGGTTGACACCCTCCTAGCTCAAAACAAGATAATGCAGGAGCAGATTCAACAACAATTTGAGCAGATGGCTAAAAAGATTGATAGCTTGCAAGTTGCAGCAGTGAATACAAGCCAACCATCAACCACATGGGGCAAAATAAAGAAAACCAAGAAGTCCAGCAGCAGGAACAACCTCAATATGTGCACAACCAAGGTTCAGGCCAAAATGAGGTTTATGGTGACACCTACAATCCATCCTGGAAGAACCATCCAAATCTCAGATGGGGAGATAACCACACTCAAAACTAACAACCATGGCAAAGGAATTCAAACCAAAACAACTCAAGAAGCAACCAGAACAACAACCAGCAAAACATAACCCACAATCCATATAGAAAACCCCAAAATGATCACCCAAATTCTAGCTATTATCCACCCAATAATTCAGTCACTAACCAAAACAACCATCATCCACCTTCCACATCCATATTCCACCCACAAAATAACTCCACAAATAGTTCAAACAACTTCCAGCCACAACCATCTCACATTACACAACCACAACCAAATCCAGACTCTCAAAGAATCTCTAATCTGGAGATGATGATGGAGAAACTCATGAAAAACTAAGAAGCATCAATCAGAAACCTTGAGAGGCATATGGAGCAAATGGCTAAGCAAATTTCAGAAAGGGATGAGAAGAGAGCAATTACCTCCCCCAATGTCACTGAAAGAGACAAAGGAAAAGCTACAAAGTGGGAGGAGTGCAAAGCAATCATAGTGGGAAGTGAAAAGACTAGGGAAAAGAAAGCCATCAATCAAGAAGAACACAACAGAAAAGTTCCACAAGAAGAGACAGAAGAGAGAAGTGAAGAGGAGAAAAAGACCAAGAATGCAAAAAGCTCAAGGAAGGATGAGGACATCCTTGAAACACAGCTACAAGAGAAGAAGGAAGGAGTGAAGCCAGATGTCCCCAAACTTCCGTACCCTCAGAGGTTCAAAAAAGAAAACGAGGATAAGCAATACTCAAAATTCCTGGATATATTCAAGACTCTCAGTATCAATATTCCTTTCTTAGAAGCACTTGAACAGATGCCATTATATGCCAAATTTATGAAAGAAGTACTCACAAAGAAAAGATCCCTGAAGGAAGGACAGATTGTTGAGATGACAATAGAATGTAGTGCTATTCTCCAAAGAGAGTTACCAGAGAAAAAAGATGATCCTGGGAGTTTTTATATACCTTGCACCATAGGAGACATAACAATTGAAAAGTCATTCTGTGACCTTGGTGCAAGCATAAACTTGATGCCTTTGTCTCTAATGAGGAAACTTCGAATTTGTGAGCTGAAATCCACACGAATACTCCTTCAAATGGCTGACAAATCCATCCAGCAAGCAGTTGGAGTTGTAGAGAATGTACTGGTAAAAGTGGAAAAATTCCTTCTCCCAGCTGATTTTGTCATTCTGGATATGGAGGAGGACCCTAACACCCCCATCATCCTAGGGAGGCCTTTTCTTGCTACGGGCAGAGCACTGATAGATGTTGAAAAAGGGGAATTGTTGCTGAGAGTGCATGATGAGCACCTAGCATTCCATGTTTTTAAAACCCCACATGAGCCCACTCAAGAAGAAGAGTGTACGGAGGATAAGGCCAGAGATCAAAGTTTGAAGGAGGTAGTCAATGAGTTAGCTCCAAGACTTCCAAATCCATGCTTGAAAGAAGTAGAGATGGTGCAACAGACCAAAGAAATCAAGGAGGAACTAGATCCAAAACCTCCAGATGAGAAATTCAACATCTCAGATAAGGAACCACCAAGGCAGGGAGTATCTTTTGAGAAAGAAAAGAAGAAGAGGCCAAGAGGGTAGAGAAACAAGAAGATCCCTACTGAAGGCTTTTCACCAGGGGATAAAGTAGTGTTAAACACCCAACCAATGAAGGTGTCCCCACAATCATCTGAATACTACACTGTGAACCGGGTCCTTTCACTTGAACACCTAGAGATCATCAAAAAGGAGACCGGAAGGAAGTTCACAGTAAGAGGAGAAAAGCTGAGGCACTATGCTTTTCAGCCTCCATGATCAAAGAACGAGATGTCAAGCTAGTGACAATAAAGAAGCGCTTGTTGGGAGGCAACCTAACCTGAGGTAGTTTTCTTTTCATAGCTGTTTCAATAAAAAGGTTGAGTAGTTTTGTCTGTATTGCAAGGATCTAAGTTTGGTGTTGCACACCAAAATAATTTAAGGGAGAATGAAGGATTCTAAGTTTGGTGTTCCACCAAAATCTCATTTAAAAGCATACTCTCACCTCTTGCATAATGATAGCTCCAAGCAATCAGACAAATTATTCAACCAGTTAACTGCTTCTTAGTTTGGTTCCGTAACCTTTAGCAAGGCCAAAAGAATTTATAAATGTACAACCTGTTGCATTAGAGACAGTGGCAAGGAATTAAGTTTGGTGTTCTCACACCAAATTGAATCCAAAAAGCCACACTCAATTCATGCATACTAACCAGTCACCTAAGGGCTTGAGAAGCAAGCAACTTTTGAGAATTGTGTAGGGAATGAACCACCATTTGAAGACATTATGCATCATGACTCAAAAGGGGCACAACAGAAGGAAGAACAAAAGAACTGCAAACCAATAGGTTGTATTTATACTTAACTTCTGCTGTTGAGAAATGCTTTGATTTATGTCTTGCTAAAGTGTTCATCTAGTTCAAGTAGATTCAATTTTCTTTTGCAATAAGTAATCTAGTCCAAGTGTGTGCTTGTATGTTTACTTTCACTTAACTAACTGCATGCTTTGTCCCCTGCATCTTTAATTCAATAAAAAAAATGTTTGAATGTGAAGTAAGATAGTTCTCTGTTAGATAGAAGTACAATAAAAGTAAGTGGTGGTATGTGTGTGTGATTATATGATAGCTCACTTTTAGTGAATAAGAGAACTAGGATGTCTCCTTCTAAGTAGAAAGTGGCCTACTGTCTATGAATCTCAATCAAATAAAAGTCCTTGGTTAAAAAGAAAAACAAACAGAGAAAAGAAAAAGCCAAAAATGGGCAATAGAATAAAAGAAAAAAAAAAGAAACAAGGCTAGACACCAATAGCTTGAACCTTAGAATATATGCCTGTGGTGTCTTTGTACTAGGATCTGCTTGGATTATTAAGTTCTTTTGGAGTGCATCAACACTTGGTGACTTGGGTTAACTAACCCGGGATCATCAACTGAAAGTCCACTATCAAGAGCAACCTAACTACAAGGCATTTAGTAACCCAAAGAGGTGCTGGGTGATGAGATATTTTGGAGGAAAAATAAATCTCTTCCAAAACACCACAAATCTAACCGGCAAGTGCACCGGGTCGCATCAAGTAATAAAAACTCACGGGAGTGAGGTCGATCCCACAAGGATTGAAGGATTGAGCAATTTTAGTTTAGTGGTTGATTTAGTCAAGCGAATCACGATTTGGTTGATGGTTTTGTGACTTGCAGAATTAAATTGCATTGAAGTAAAAAGAACAAGAAATAAATTGCTGAAACTTAAAGAACACGAAATTAAATGACAGAAACTTAAAGTGCAAGAAATGTAAATTGCGGAATCTTAAAGTGCAAGGAATGTAAATTGCTTGAAATGTAAAGGGGATTGGGATGTGGATTTGCAGAAATTAAACAAGGAAAAATTAAATTGCATCAAACAGAAGAGTAAAAGGGAATTGGGATTGAACCGGAAATGAAGCAGAAAAGTAAATGAACATAAGAAGCAGTAAACAGGGAATTGAAATGGAAATTTAGATCTCATGACCTAGAGACTAGAAAACCAAGTCTAGATCTCAATGCCTTCCTAGATCCAACAAGAACAATTGCAAGGGAATTGTAAATTGCAAAGGAATTAGATGAGAAGTAAGTAACAGAAACGGAAATTCAATTAAGCAGTAAATAAACAGAGAGATCCAAGATTGAGATTGAAACAGAATTTCTTCAATTCTCCAATCCAAGATCCAAGACAAAAGTAAAAATGAAATTGAAAGCAATGGAAACAAAGAAATTAAAGTTCAAAAGCTTCTCCGAAAACTATTATGAAAATTCCAAAAGGAAAGCTCCCCGAATAACTTGAATTCTATACTATTTATACACTTTCTTCAAATGATCTTAAAGCCTTGAGTTGGGCCTTTGCTCTTGGTGGAATTGGGTTGAAAGAGGCCTTGGTTGATTGCTCTTGAAGTTTGAAGAAGAACCAAAGTGAACCAATTGAACTGGTTTTGAAGTTAGCCAAAGTTGGACCAAAAGTTTGAGCCAAAGTCTCCAACTTTTCATAGCAGCAAACATAATTTACTGGTATGGACGTTGGTGCCAACGTTAGGGGTCTAACTTTGACCCTAACGTTGGCAATGCTTTGTGTGCTAGTGGCGCCAACGTTAGCCTCCAAGTTAGGGGGCTAACGTTGGCGCAAACGTTGGCCCTTCTCCCTTTGTAATTCATGTGCCAACGTTAGCCTCCAAGTTAGGGGGCTAACGTTGGCGCAAACGTTGGTGCCCAGGGGAGATCTTCTCAAGTTCCAACGTTAGCCTCCAAGTTAGGGGGCTAACGTTGGGGCTAACGTTGGCCCTTCTCCCTTTGTAATTCATGTGCCAACGTTAGCCTCCAAGTTAGGGGGCTAACGTTGGCGCAAACGTGGTGCCCAGGGGAGATCTTCTCAAGTTCCAACGTTAGCCTCCAAGTTAGGGGGCTAACGTTGGGGCTAACGTTGGCCCTTCTCCCTTTGTAATTCATGTGCCAACGTTAGCCTCCAAGTTAGGGGGCTAACGTTGGCGCAAACGTGGGATGGCCAGGGAGGAAATTTCAAGTTCCAACGTTAGCCTCCAAGTTAGGGGCTAACGTTGGGGCTAACTTCTTGCTTCCTGGTTCAATTTCACTTATTCCATTGTCCTCTCTTCACTCCTAGCCATTCCTCTTTGCTTCAACCTTTCTCCAAGCTTTCTTCACCTATCATTAATCAACCAAACTCATCAAAGCTATGCTCAAAATCATGAGATATTCAATCTTTCATAATATGCAACAAATATAGCATAAAACCTCATGAAATGGCATGAATTCATATATGGTTGGTTCAATCAAGGGAAACATGAAAATCTACTCAATTAGCTTGCTTGTAGCTCAAGAAAGTGCATAATTCTAATGAAAACAAAAGAAAAAGACTAGCTAAAATAGGCTAGGATGACTTGTCATCACAACACCAAACTTAAAGCTTGCTTGTCCCCAAGCAAGAAAAGATTTAAAGAAAGAATGAAATGGAAGAGGATGTTCATGCTAGCAGAGTATTATTAATAGTTCATGGGGTTTTGTGTGGATATGCAAAAACTCACTTCTTATTGACTCCTAGGCCTAGAAAGTCTCCTTCAAGCTTCAAGTGACATACTGCTATGACTTCTCATTATTCCTTTATCCTTGGCTATTACTTTGTTCATAAGCTTTATTTGAGTGTCATGTGTAGTAAGTTCATTTTCTTTTCTTTATACTTGACACATTATTCACCATAGACACTTGGCTCACATTCCTTCTTAAAACATTGATGCCCAGCACCTCTTTGGGCTACTAAATGCCTTGTAGTTAGGTTGCTCTTGATGGTGGACTTTCAGCTGATGATCCCGGGTTAGTTAACCCAAGTCACCAAGTGTTGAGGCACTCCTAAGAGCTTACTAATCCAAGCAGATCCTAGTACAAAGACATCACAGGCATATATTTTAAGGTTCAAGCTATTGGTGTCCCGCTTTGTTCCTTTTTGTTTTTCTTTTGTTTTGCCACTTTTTTTTTTTTGCTATCTTTTTCTTCTTTCCTTCTTTTTATTTTTCTTTCTAACCAAGGAATTTAATTCAATTGAGATTCCTAGACAGTAGGCCACTTCTTTACTTAGAAGGAGATATCCTAGCTCTTTATTCACTAAAAGTGAGCTATTATACAATCACACATATACCACCACTTACTTTTATTCCACTTCTAACTAACAGAGACTATTTTACTTCACATTCAAACTGTTCTTTTTATTGAATTTAAAGATGCAGGGGACAACACATGCTTCTTGTCAAGTGAAAATAAACACACAAGCACACACATAAACTAGCCTACTTATTTTAAAAGAAACAAACATGCTGTACAGACTACTATACTAACAGTCACTGTTAAGATGGGCATATTCACACTTCAAATTTAGAGCAATTCAATGCTGATGGAGTTAAGTGACAATACAACCTCTTGGTGGCTTCTTTTTCTTTCTCTTGGCTAATGGTGTGTAGTCCTCCCAAGAGAGTGATTGAATTCCTGCAGTGTTAATGGAAGTTGCTTGTTTCTCAAGCCCTTAGATGACTGGTTAGTGTGCAAGACTTTCTTGTAGGCGTTTGAACTTACTTTGGTGTGTGAACACCAAACTTAGTCCCTTGCCATGTTTCTTATGCATAACCATATGAGAAAGCCTAAGTCTTCACTAAAAACTAGAAACAGACAATGATTAAATGATTTATCAGATTGCTTAGAGCTAGTAACCCTTTGTGTAGAAGGTGAGAATGTGCTTTTAAGTGAGATTTTGGTGGAACACCAAACTTAGAATCCTTTATTCTCCCTTAATTTGTTTTGGTGTGAAACACCAAACTTAGCTCCTTGCAATACATACCAATCATTTAACCTTTTTATTGAAATAACTATGAAAAGAAAACTACCTCAGGTTGGGTTGCCTCCTAACAAGCGCTCTTTTATTGTCACTAGCTTGACACCTTTCAATTCTTTTTAAGAGGGCTGTAGGTGTTGAACCTCTTTTTCCTTAACCCATTGTCCTCCCAAATACAACTTTGCTCTGTGACCATTTACAGTGAATTGATTCTTCGTTGCCTCATCTAGTAGTTCAATATTCCCATAGGGAAAAATCTTTGTCACCAAGTATGGGCCAGTCCACTTAGACTTCAGTTTGCCAGGGAAGATTTTAAGCCTTGAATTATACAGGAGCACTTGCTATCCTGGCTTGAATTCCTTCTTTGTGATCTTCTTGTCATGCCACTTCTTAGCTCTCTCCTTGTATATCTTTGCATTTTCATAAGCTTCCAGTCTGAATTCATCCAACTCATTTAGTTGTAACAGCCTTTTTTCTCCTGCAGCTTGGGGATCAAGGTTGAGGAGTTTAGTGGCCCAAAAAGCTCTGTGTTCAAGCTCTACAGGGAGGTGGCAGGATTTGCCATACAATAGCTGAAAGGGTGACTTGCCAATAGGAGTTTTAAAAGCTATCCTATATGCCCACAATGCATCCTCTAGCTTTCTAGCCCAATCTTTCCTTGTGATTCCCACTGTTTTCTCTAGAATCTTCTTTAATTCTCTATTTGCAAGTTCAGCTTGGCCATTAGTCTGAGGATGGTAAGGTGTGGCTACTTTGTGAATTACTCCATACTTGTGGAGAAGTTTCTCCATTTGTTTGTTGCAAAAGTGACTACCGCCATCACTAATAAGACCCTTTGGCACTCCATACCTAGTGAAAATGTGTTTTTTTAGGAATTGGAGGACAATCTGTGCATCACAGGTGGTTGTGGCTATGGCTTCCACCCACTTTGAAACATACTCCACTGCTACCAAGATATATCTAAAAGAATAAGAAGGAGGAAAAGGCCCCATAAAATCAATTCCCCATAGATCGAACAATTCTAATTCTAAGATAAAATTTTGAAGCATCTCATTCCTTTTTGTTAATCCTCCTGCTTTCTGGCATTCATTACATTGGTGTACATATTCTCTGGCATCCTTGAAGATAGTTGGCCAATAGAAGCCACTCTGCAGTATTTTTGCGGCTGTTTTTTCTGGGCCAAAGTGTCCACCATAAGCTGAACCATGACAATGCCACAAGATGTCC
The DNA here is from genome assembly GCF_003086295.3 of Arachis hypogaea. NCBI lineage: Eukaryota > Viridiplantae > Streptophyta > Magnoliopsida > Fabales > Fabaceae > Arachis > Arachis hypogaea. The sequence goes on along the minus strand of NC_092048.1, from coordinate 75,559,793 downwards.
CTAATTTCACTTTCGGGAACACACCTTCTGATTACTCCATCAGAGCATCTTTTGAACAAGAAGGGTTCATCCCATGAAAATTTCCTTGCTTCGTTGATCAACTTCTTCACCTGTTGCTTAGAGAACTCTTGCGGTATCTTCCTTCCCACTTTGTAATTTGCTATGTCAGCAAACCAAGGTGCTTGCTGGATTTGCAGAAGGTACTCATCTGGGAAGCTTTCATTTATGGGCTGGGATGCTTTTTTATTTGTTTCATGTGGTAACCTCGATAGATGATCAGCGACCTGATTTTCAGTGCCCTTCCTATCTCTTATCTCTATGTCAAATTCTTGTAGGAGCAGTATCCATCTGATGAGTCTTGGTTTAGCATCCTGCTTTGACATCAAATACTTAAGTGCAGCATGATCAGTGTAAACCACAACCTTGGATCCTACTAGATATGATCTAAACTTATCAAATGCATAGACTACAGCTAGCAATTCCTTTTCTGTTGTGGTGTAATTTCTTTGGGCCTCATTCAACACTTTACTTGCATAATATATGACATGATGCAAATTTCCCTTTTTTTGCCCAAGTACAGCACCAATTGCAAGATCACTTGCATCACACATGAGTTCAAAAGGTAATTCCCAATCTGGAGGTGTGATGATTGGTGCTGTTGTGAGTCTATTTTTTAAAGTTTCAAAGGCATGCTGGCAGTTTTCATCAAAAACAAAAGGGTTATCAAGCATTAACAGATTACTCAAAGGTTTGGCTATTTTTGAAAAGTCCTTGATAAACCTTCTGTAAAATCCGGCATGCCCCAAGAAACTTCTAACAGATTTCACATTAATTGGTGGAGGGAGTTTTTCTATGATCTCAACCTTTGCCTTATCAACCTCTATCCCCTTTTTTGAAACTTTATGGCCAAGAACAATCCCTTCAGGTACCATGAAATGGCATTTCTCCCAGTTTAAAACCAAATTGGTTTCTTGGCACCGTTTCAAGACAAGGGTTAAATGGTTTAGGCAAGCATTGAAATTATCACCAAAAACAGAGAAGTCATCCATGAAAACTTCTAAAAATTTTTCGACCATATCAAAGAAAATGGAGAGCATACACCTTTGAAATGTGGCAGGGGCGTTGCAGAGCCCAAAGGGCATCCTCCGATATGCAAAAACTCCAAATGTACATGTAAAGGCAGTTTTCTCTTGGTCCTTGGGGTCCACCACGATTTGATTATACCCAGAATATCCGTCCAAAAAGCAGTAATAGGCATGGCCGGCTAGCCTTTCCAGCATCTGATCAATGAATGGGAGAGGGAAATGATCCTTCCTGGTGGCATCATTTAATCTTCTATAGTCTATGCACATTATCCACCCAGTCACTGTTCTAGTAGGAATCAACTCATTCTTCTCATTAGTGATGACCGTCATCCCTCCCTTCTTTGGTACAACTTGAACCGGGCTTACCCATGGGCTGTCAGATATTGGGAAGATTATCCCTGCATTCCACAACTTCATGACTTCCTTCTGGACAACTTCCTTCATTGTGGGATTTAATCTTCTTTGCGGTTGAACCACTGGTTTGGAATTATCTTCCAAGAGGATCTTATGCATACATACTGTAGGGCTGATTCCCTTCTGGTCATCAATGGTCCATCCTAAAGCATCTTTGTGAGCTTTGAGTACGTCAAGAAGTTCTCCTTCTTCCTTCTTTGTTAGGGATGAATTAATGATTACTGGGAAACTCTCCGATGTGCCAAGGAATGCATATTTGAGATGGGTGGGTAAATGTTTCAGTTCTTGTCTTGGTATATCTTCTTTCTTATCTTGCCTTTCATTTTGCTCAGTAGAGGTCTCAGCCACTTGTTCCTCTGTTGCCCCTTGATTTCCTTCTTGCTCTTGAAAATTTTCTTCCAATGTTTCTTCCACCAAACTGTCTATCATATCCACTCTCACGTAATCCTCTTGCTCAGGAGCATTTTGCATTGATTTGAACACATTTATGATCATTTGTTCATTATGGACCCTGAAGGTCATTTCTCCTTTTTCTACATCAATGATGGCCCTTGCTGTGTGTAGAAATGGCCTTCCCAGAATGATTGAGTCGTTTCCTTCTTCTTCAGTGTCCAAAATTACAAAATCTGCTGGGAAAATAAACTCCCCAATCTTCACCAACAGATTCTCCACAATTCCATTAGGTGTCTTGATTGATCTGTCAGCCATGACTAGTGACATCCTGGTGGGTTTGAGTTCTTCTATGGCAAGTTTTCTCATCATTGAGAGAGGCATTAAATTGATGCTGGCACCCAGGTCACAGAGAGCCTTGTTGAGAATTATCTTGCCAATAGTGCATGAGACTACAAAGCTTCCCGGATCCTTAAGTTTTGGTGGAATACCCCGTTGAATCACAGCACTGCATTCCTCGGTGAGTAATATGGTTTCCCTTTCAAGCCAACTTCTTTTCTTGTTGATAAGATCCTTCAGAAACTTGGAATATAGAGGCATTTGCTCAAGTGCTTCAGCCAAGGGAATATTGATTTCCAGCTTCTTAAAAATCTCAAGGAATTTGTGAAAATGCTGGTCTTTAACCTCTTTGTTGAACCTCTGAGGGTAAGGCAGTGGAGGTGTGATGCTTTTTCCTATTTGCTGCTGCCCCTGAGCTACTTCCTTTGAGCTATGTGGCTGGTTGTCCTTCTCTTTAAGTTTCTCAGTGCCTTTGTTTGGCATCACAACTTGCTTCTCATCCTCATCTGCCTTTGTTTGCTTCTCATCCTCCGTTGGTTCTTTGATGTTCTCTGCTTGCTTCTTTGTAGTGTCATTGTTGCTTATCAATGTTCTCCCACTCCTCAATTGTATTGCCTTGCATTCCTCCTTGGGATTTGGAATTGTGTCACTGGGCAGTGAGTTTGAAGGTCTCTCAACAGATACTTGCTTGGAGAGTTGCCCCATCTGTCTCTCTAGGCTCTTCATAGAGGCTTCCTGATTCTTGGCCACCATTTCTTGGTATTTCAACATTTTGTCTATCATGGCCTCCAAGTGAGTGATTCTTTGGGCTTCAGGTGATATTTGAGGTGGGTTATGAGATGTGGGTGGTGGATGGTAGGCATTTTGGTTGGTGGATTGGTTATTAGATTGGTATTGGTTGAGGTTGGGGTAGTTGTTTTGAGGGTTTCTGTAGGGGTTTTGGTTAGTCTGCTGCTGGTTATGATTTTGGTTGCTTCTTGGGTTGTGTTGGTTTGAGTTCCTCTGCCATGGTTGTTGGTTTTGGGTATGGTTATCTCCCCATCTGAGGTTTGGGTGGTTTTTCCAGGATGGATTGTATGTATCACCATACACTTCATTTGGTCCTTGGTTGTGCATATACTGTACTTGCTCTTGTTGTTGTTCTTCTTGAGTTTCTTCACTCTGTCCCCATGTGGTTGATGGTTGGCTAGTGTTAACTGCTGCAACTTGGAGACTATCAATCCTCTTGGCCATTTGCTCAAATTGTTGTTGAATTTGCTGCTGCATCATCTTGTTTTGAGCTAGGATTGAATCCACTCCTTCTAGTTCCATTACTCCTCTTCTTTGTGATGGTTGGCGGCTTCTTTGATGAGCAAAGAAATATTGGTTGTTGGACACCATATCAATGAGTTCTTGAGCCTCTTCTGCAGTTTTCATGAGTTGCAAGGAACCTCCAGCTGAATGATCCAAAGCTTCCTGGGATTTCAGTGTTAAGCCTTCATAGAAGTTTTGAAGCTTTTCCCACTCATTGAACATGGCAGGGGGACATTTCCTGATCAGAGCCTTGTACCTTTCCCATGCCTCATAGATGGGTTCGGTCTCCATTTGTGTAAATATTTGTACCTCAGCCTTTAACCTTATAATCCTCTGAGGTGGATAAAATTTGGCAAGAAACTTAGTTACCAAATCATCCCAGTTGTTGATGCTGTCCCTTGGAAAGGATTCCAACCATTGAGTGGCCTTGTCCCTGAGAGAAAATGGGAATAGCATCAGCTTGTAACTGTCAGGGGGCACTCCATTAGTTTTGACAGTGTTGCATATCCTTAAGAAAGTGGACAAATGTTGGTGTGGGTCCTCAAGTGGTCCTCCACCAAAAGAGCAGTTGTTCTGAACCAAAGTGATGAGTTGTGGCTTGAGTTCAAAATTGTTAGCATTGACATTTGGAGCCAAGATGCTGCTCCCACAATGTCTAGGATTTGCAAAGGTATAGGAAGCCAAAACTCTCCTCTGGGGTGGGTTGCCATTGTTGTTGTCTTCTCCACCTGGTGGATTGGTTAAATGTTCATCCATCTCTTGGAATTCTTCGTCTGATTCTTCTTCTCCAACAATACTTTTCACTCTTTCAGCTCTCCTTAACCTCCTGAGAGTTCTTTCGTCTTGTTCATGAAAATTGGGTATGGCTCTTCTTGTACCTGACATACAAGCAGAACATAAGAGCACACAAACCAGTGACACTTCAATCTACTGCTAGAATGAAGTTTTAGTTAGCTTAAGCAAAAATTCAAACAATTAGTGGGTTAGTCAAAATTAGAGAAAAATAAAGAAAAAGTGCTTGATCTAGATTACCACCTCACTTAGTCATTGTCAATCTAATCAATCCCCGGCAACGGCGCCAAAAACTTGATGAGATATTTTGGAGGAAAAATAAATCTCTTCCAAAACACCACAAATCTAACCGGCAAGTGCACCGGGTCGCATCAAGTAATAAAAACTCACGGGAGTGAGGTCGATCCCACAAGGATTGAAGGATTGAGCAATTTTAGTTTAGTGGTTGATTTAGTCAAGCGAATCATGATTTGGTTGATGGTTTTGTGACTTGCAGAATTAAATTGCATTGAAGTAAAAAGAACAAGAAATAAATTGCTGAAACTTAAAGAACACGAAATTAAATGACAGAAACTTAAAGTGCAAGAAATGTAAATTGCGGAATCTTAAAGTGCAAGGAATGTAAATTGCTTGAAATGTAAAGGGGATTGGGATGTGGATTTGCAGAAATTAAACAAGGAAAAATTAAATTGCATCAAACAGAAGAGTAAAAGGGAATTGGGATTGAACCGGAAATGAAGCAGAAAAGTAAATGAACATAAGAAGCAGTAAACAGGGAATTGAAATGGAAATTTAGATCTCATGACCCAGAGACTAGAAAACCAAGTCTAGATCTCAATGCCTTCCTAGATCCAACAAGAACAATTGCAAGGGAATTGTAAATTGCAAAGGAATTAGATGAGAAGTAAGTAACAGAAACGGAAATTCAATTAAGCAGTAAATAAACAGAGAGATCCAAGATTGAGATTGAAACAGAATTTCTTCAATTCTCTAATCCAAGATCCAAGACAAAAGTAAAAATGAAATTGAAAGCAATGGAAACAAAGAAATTAAAGTTCAAAAGCTTCTCCGAAAACTATTATGAAAATTCCAAAAGGAAAGCTCCCCGAATAACTTGAATTCTATACTATTTATACACTTTCTTCAAATGATCTTAAAGCCTTGAGTTGGGCCTTTGCTCTTGGTGGAATTGGGTTGAAAGAGGCCTTGGTTGATTGCTCTTGAAGTTTGAAGAAGAACCAAAGTGAACCAATTGAACCGGTTTTGAAGTTAGCCAAAGTTGGACCAAAAGTTTGAGCCAAAGTTAGGGGTCTAACTTTGGCTCCAACTTTTCATAGCAGCAACCATAATTTACTGGTATGGACGTTGGTGCCAACGTTAGGAGTCTAACTTTGACCCTAACGTTGGCAATGCTTTGTGTGCTAGTGGCGCCAACGTTAGCCTCCAAGTTAGGGGGCTAACGTTGGCGCAAACGTTGGCCCTTCTCCCTTTGTAATTCATGTGCCAACGTTAGCCTCCAAGTTAGGGGGCTAACGTTGGCGCAAACGTTGGTGCCCAGGGGAGATCTTCTCAAGTTCCAACGTTAGCCTCCAAGTTAGGGGGCTAACGTTGGGGCTAACGTTGGCCCTTCTCCCTTTGTAATTCATGTGCCAACGTTAGCCTCCAAGTTAGGGGGCTAACGTTGGCGCAAACGTGGTGCCCAGGGGAGATCTTCTCAAGTTCCAACGTTAGCCTCCAAGTTAGGGGGCTAACGTTGGGGCTAACGTTGGCCCTTCTCCCTTTGTAATTCATGTGCCAACGTTAGCCTCCAAGTTAGGGGGCTAACATTGGCGCAAACGTGGGATGGCCAGGGAGGAAATTTCAAGTTCCAAAGTTAGCCTCCAAGTTAGGGGGCTAACGTTGGGGCTAACTTCTTACTTCCTGGTTCAATTTCACTTATTCCATTGTCCTCTCTTCACTCCTAGCCATTCCTCTTTGCTTCAACCTTTCTCCAAGCTTTCTTCACCTATCATTAATCAACCAAACTCATCAAAGCTATGCTCAAAATCATGAGATATTCAATCTTTCATAATATGCAACAAATATAGCATAAAACCTCATGAAATGGCATAAATTCATATATGGTTGGTTCAATCAAGGGAAACATGAAAATCTACTCAATTAGCTTGCTTGTAGCTCAAGAAAGTGCATAATTCTAATGAAAACAAAAGAAAAAGACTAGCTAAAATAGGCTAGGATGACTTGTCATCACTGGGCATCAATGTTTTAAGAAGGAATGTGAGCCAAGTGTCTATAGTGAATAATGTGTCAAGTATAAAGAAAGAAAAGAACTTGTTACACATGACACTGAACTAAAGCTTTTAGAGAAAAAAAAATAATAGTCAAGGACAAAGGAATAATGAGAGGTCATAGCAGTGTGTTGCTTGATGCTTGAAGGAGACTTTCTAGGCCTAAAAGTCAATAAGAAGTGAGTGTTTACATATCCACAGAAAATCCCATGAACTACCAATAATACTCTGCTAGCATGAACATCCTCTTCCATTTCATTCTTTCTTCTCAATAATTCTTTTCTTGCTTGGGGACAAGCAAGCTTTAAGTTTGGTGTTGTGATGACAAGTCATCTTAGCCTAGTTTCACTAGCCTTTTTCTTTTGTTTTCGATTGATTTATGCACTTTCTTGAGCCATAAGCAAGCCAATTGGGTAGATTTCCATGTTTCCTTTGATTCAATCAACCATGTATGAATTAATGCAATTTCATGAGATTTTATGCTATAATTGTCATATATTATAAAAGAATAACAAACTCATGATTTTAAGCAAAGCTTTGATGTGTTTGGTTGATTGATGATAGGTGAAAAGAGTTTTGAAGAAGGTTGAAGAAGGAAGGAATGGCTAGGAGCAAGAGAGAACAAAAAGCTTGAGCAAAAGTTTGACCTTAAACTTTAGCTCAAACTTTTGGAAGAATTGAAAAACATTCCAGAGGAAAAAAGCTTGAGCAAAAGTTTGACCTCAAACTTTAGCTCAAACTTTTGGGAGAAAAGCTTGAGCCAACGTTTGCCTCAAACTTTTTGGCAAACGTTGGCATCACAAAATCAATACCCTGGAGGAAAAAGCTTGCGCCAACGTTTGAGGTCAAACTTTTGCTCAAACGTTGGCGCCACTCTTGCACACCCTGGAGGAAAAAGCTTGCGCCAACGTTTGAGGTCAAACTTTTGCTCAAACGTTGGCGCAACACACTTTTACAAGAGGGCCAACGTTTGAGCAAAAGTTTGACCCCAAACTTTGGCTCAAACGTTGGTAGCAGCAAGAATGGGGCAGCTGGTATAAAAAGCTTGAGTAAAAGTTTGACCTCAAACTTTTACTCAAACTTTTACTCAAGCTTTTATGTTTTTCAACCCGGTTCACAATGGATCTTTCTCCAACTCCAAGAGCAATCAACCAAGGCCTTTATCAACCCAATTCCATCAAGAACAAAGACTCAATTGAAGGCTTGAAGACCATTTGAAGAAAGTGTATAAATAGCTTAGGATTTAAGTTTTTAGAGAGCTTCCTTTTAGAATTTTCATAACACTTACAGTAGAGAATTCACTTTACATTTTTGAATTGTTGTTTTAGAATTCTAGAGAATTAGGGAGGAGAATTGACCTCTCTTCTTCCTGGTTCTTATTGAGCACTCTTTACTTTTCTTGCTTGGGATCTCAAGTGGAGAATTGAAGAACTTCTGTTTCAATCTCACCTTTGGATCTTGTTTAATTTTCTGCATAATCAAATTTCAATTTCTGTTCATTGCTTCTTCTTCTATTCTCTCTGCAATTTACATTTCCCTTGCAATTGTTCTTGCTGGATCTAGGAAGGCAGTGAGATCTAGACTTGGTTATCTAGTCTCTTGGGTCCTGAGATCTACAGCTTTAAATTTCAATTTCCCTGTTTCGTTGCTACACCAAGCTGATTTCCATTTTTGTCAAGATCCGGTTCAATTGAATCCATCTTCTACATTCCTGTTTGTTGCAATTTATTGTTCCTTGTTTAATTTCTGCAAATCCACTTCCCAATTCCCTTTACCATTCAAGCCATTTACATTTCTTGCACTTTAAGATTCTGCAATTTACATTTCTTGCAATCTAAGTTTCTGAAATTTACATTACTTGTTCTTTAAGATTCAGCTTATTTACTTTCTTTGCTCTTTAATTTTCTGCAATCTACCCTTCTCCCTTTTTATTTCATGCAATTTAGCTTCTGTCGAATACAAACCACTCAAATCAACTCTTGATTCGCTTGACTAAATCAACCACTAAACTAAAATTGCTCAATCCTTCAATCCCTGTGGGATCGACCTCACTCCCGTGAGTTTTATTACTTGATACGACCCGGTGCACTTGCCGGTTAGTTTTTGTGTGTTTGGAATTCATTTTTCATTTTCCGAAAATACGCATCAAGTACACCTGAATATGACCGATGGAGATTTAGATCTTGGTACCATCAATTACAACTTCAATGGATGAATGAGAAGAAGATATATCCAGAGGTTCCACTCTTGCTACCAGATGAAGGGTGCCAAGAAATGAAGGACAAGATTAGAAAGAGGAAATGGGAAGAACTCATCTCACCTATCACTCGGGTCAATGCAAATATCATAAGAGAGTTCTATGCCAACATCCCAAGACTCAACACAGATGAAGCCCCAACGTACAAGAGTTATGTACGGAGGATGGAAGTAGACTTTAGTTCAGATGCCATCAAGAAAGTCTTGGGACTAAAATCAGTCCGCTTTGGTGAACTGGGATACCACCAAAGGGTAAATGGAGATCCGGATTATGATAGAATTTCTAGAGATATTTGTATGGAGAACTCATCGTGGGAAGGAGATGCCAAAAACAAATATAAATACCTGAGGAGAGGAGATCTTATCCCTGAAGCAAAGGGATGGTATGAGCTATTAAAAAGGTCAATTCTGGGCACAGTAAACACCTCAGAAGTCAACAGGAAGAGAGCTGTTATGTTGCATTGCATCATGGAGGGAGGAGAAGTGAAGGTTCATGAAATCCTTGCAAAAGACATTCAAAAACTTGCAGAGAAGAACTCGGCCGGGTCTTGGTTGTACTACCCAAGCACCATTATGAGGTTGTGCGCAAAAGCTAAAGTGCCAATGGAGAACGAGAACCCAACATGGTTGAACCAGGGCATGCCTATAACCATTGAAGGAATGATGATGGTTACTGAAGCACATCAAGGCCGAAGACCACATGGAAGAAGGCAAAGAGAAGAACCAATGGAGGAAGAAGAGTTACAAGAGGAAGAAGAGCCACAAGAGGAAGAGGAACAGCAACACATTCCACCACATAACACTCTGGATATGACTCAGATGCAGGAAGCAATTGGAAGATTATCACAACAGTACATGAGAATTCAAGAAAGGCAAGAGGAATACCATTCACTGTACATGAAAAACCAACAAGAGCAAGAGGAACGGCAACTAAGAATGATGAACAGACAAAGTGAGTTTGAGTCAAAATTCTTCGTGATGCAAGAGGAGCATGCCTTTCAATCTCACGAATCATTTGGAAAGATGGCACAAATGCAAGCCGAAAATTTGAGGGCTCTCAAAGAGTTCACAACCCTCCAAGATGCAAGATATGAAGTCCAAGCTGACTACAACATAAATAGTCAAATCAAACTGAACTATATTGGAGAGCATCTGCACAACATGGATCAAGCATTTCCAACTTTCGATGAATTCTTCAAAGGGAGAAGTGAGATAGAAGTGAGCAATGCTATGAAACTTGAAGATAGAGTAGAGGAGGCGATGAATAGAGCTGGGTTCTGGCAGGGTCAACAAACAACAGACATGGACACAGAGAACACCAACAACCAAGTGTATGAAAGAAGAAAGAAAAAGCATGACAAATGAAAGGTGGACTTGCTCCTTGTTCATCAAAACAAAAAAAAAAGAAGCATGCATCTTATCTGTTTAAAATAGTCTTTGCATTATGTTTATTTCCCTTAAAATAAGTAAGCTAGTCTAAGTGTATGCTTGTGTGTTTACTTTCACTTAACAAAAAGCATGCTTTGTCCCCTGCATCTTTAATTCAATAAAAGAAATGTTTGAATATGAAGTGAGACAGTTCTCTGTTAGATAGAAGTACAATAAAAGTAAGTCGTGGTATGTATGTGTGATTGTATGATAGCTCACTTTTAGTGAATAAGAGAACTAGGATGTCTCCTTCTAAGTAGAAAGTGGCCTACTGTCTATGAATCTCAATCAAATAAAAGTCCTTGGTTAAAAAGAAAAACAAACAGAGAACAGAAAAGGCCAAAAATTGGCAATAGAATAAAAGAAAAAAAAAAGTAAAGCTAGACACCAATAGCTTGAACCTTAGAATATATGCCTGTGGTGTCTTTGTACTAGGATCTGCTTGGATTATTAAGTTCTTTGGAGTGCATCAACACTCGGTGACTTAGGTTAACTAACCCGGGATCATCAGCTGAAAGTCCACTATCAAGAGCAACCTAACTACAAGGCATTTAGTAACCCAAAGAGGTGTTGGGCATCAATGTTTTAAGAAGGAATGTGAGCCAAGTGTCTATAGTGAATAATGTGTCAAGTATAAGGAAAGAAAAGAACTTGTTACACATGACACTGAACTAAAGCTTATAGAGAAAAACAATAGTCAAGGACAAAGGAATAATGAGAGGTCATAGCAGTGTGTTGCTTGATGCTTGAAGGAGACTTTCTAGGCCTAAAAGTCAATAAGAAGTGAGTGTTTACTTATCCACATAAAACCCCATGAACTACCAATAATACTCTGCTAGCATGAACATCCTCTTCCATTTCATTCTTTCTTCTCAATAATTCTTTTCTTGCTTGGGGACAAGCAAGCTTTAAGTTTGGTGTTGTGATGACAAGTCATCTTAGCCTAGTTTCACTAGCCTTTTTCTTTTGTTTTCAATTGATTTTATGCACTTTCTTAAGCCATAAGCAAGCCAATTGGGTAGATTTCCATGTTTCCTTTGATTCAATCAACCATGGATGAATTCATGCACTTTCATGAGATTTTATGCTATAATTGTCATATATTATGAAAGAAACACAATCTTATGATTTGGGGCATAGCTTTGATTGTTTTGATTGATTGATGATAGGTGAAAAGAGTTTTGAAGAAGGTTGAAGGAAGAAGGAATGGCTAGGAGCAAGAGAGAACAAAAAGTTTGAGCCAAAGTTTGCCTCAAACTTTAGCTCAAACTTTTGGAAGAGTTGAAAACATCCCAGAGGAAAAAAGTTTGAGCCAAAGTTTGCCTCAAACTTTAGCTCAAACTTTTGGAAGAATTGAAAATACCCCAGAGGAAAAAAGCTTGAGCCAAAGTTTGCCTCAAACTTTAGCTCAAACTTTTGGAAAAAAAGCTTGAGCCAACGTTTGCCTCAAACTTTTTGGCAAACGTTGGCATCACAAAACCTACACCCTGGAGGAGAAAAGCTTGCGCCAACGTTTGCCTCAAACTTTTTGGCAAACGTTGGCGCCACACATATACACAAGGGAACCAACGTTTGAGCAAAAGTTTGACCTCAAACTTTAGCCCAAACGTTGGTAGCAGCAAGTGAAGCCATTTGGTATAAAAAGTTTGAGTAAAAGTTTGCCTCAAACTTTTACAATTCTTGACCCGGTTCACAATGGGTTTCTCTCCAACTCCAAGAGCAATCAACAGAGACTCTTATCAACCCAATTCCATCAAGAGCAAAGGCCCAATTCAAGGCTTGAAGACCATTTGAAGAAAGTGTATAAATAGCTTAGGATTTAAGTTTTAAAGGGAGCTTTTTCCTTAGAAAATTTTGAGAACACTTACAGTGGAGAGCACCTGGATATTTTTGCATTGTTGTTTTTAGAATTCAAGAGAATTAGGGAGGAGAATTGATCTCTCTTCTTCCTTGTTCTTGTTTGAGCACTTTTTACTTTTCTTGTTTCGGATCTTGGGTGGAGAATTGAAGAACTTCTGTTTCAATCTCACCTTGAGATCTCGATTAATTTTCTGCATAATTGAATTTCCATTTCAGTTAACTGCTTCGGCTTCTACTCTTCTGCAATTTACATTTCTTCATTTCCTTTGCAATTGTTCTTGCTGGATCTAGGAAGGCAGTGAGATCTAGACTTGGCTATCTAGTCTCTTGAGTCCTGAGATCTATAGCTTTCAATTTCAATTTCCTTGTTTCGTTGTCACACCAAGCTTGTTCTCATTTTCATTTAAGATCCGGTTTAATTGAATCCAGCTTTTACATTCCTGTTTGTTAAATTTTTCTTTTCCTTGTTTAATTTCTGCAAATCCAATTCCCAATTCTCTTTACAATTCAAGCCATTTACATTTCTTGCACTTTAAGATTCTTCAATTTACATTTCTTGCGTTCTAAGTTTCTGCCATTTAATTTCTTGTTCTTTAAGATTCAGCACTTTATTTTCTGTTCTCTTTAATTTCATGCAATTTACCCATTCCCTTTACTTTCCATGCAATTTAAATTCTGTTAATCACAAATCACTCAACCAAATCTTGATTCGCTTGACTAAATCAACCACTAAACTGAAATTGCTCAATCCTTCAATCCCTGTGGGATCGACCTCACTCACATGAGTTATTATTACTTGATACGACCCGGTGCACTTGCCAGTGAGTTTTGTGTGTTTGGAATTTGTTTTCCGAAAATACACATCACATCTCACATACCAACCAAAGTGTATTGATTAAGGAAATCATGAAAGAATGAACTCTAAATTGAATTATGTGACTCATTTCTCAAACTTACCACATAATTCATATAGATTAATCCCTCTCTCAATGGTGATTGAATCTGTGAAGAACAAGAGTTTCCTCTTAGATGAACCACTTGAATTGAGAAGGAAAAGAAAAGTTATCAATCCATTCAAATGAGCAGAGCTCCTCCCCCTAATGAAAATGGGGTTTAGTGAATCATAGCTCCAATTTCAACAACAATTGCAAAGATGAAAATTAAACTAAGTGTAGAGAAGAATGAAGAAGAAGAAGAAGTTCTTAAAACTGAAATTCAAAGTTGCAAGAAAAACAAAATAGAAGACCGGTGAGAAAAAGTAAAGAGTAAAAATGCTAGTGTAATAGAAAAATGTCTAAGTGTCCAAAAGTCCCAAAAATAAGTTCCCAAAAAAATCTTCAAAGTATCAAACTCTTCTCTATTTATACTACTCTTAAAACTCCTTCAGAGATCTTTAATTGGGCTAGCAATGTGGGCTTTATCCTTGTGAATTCCTGGCTCCACGGAAGAAGTGTTGCTGGCCTTTGTGAGGAACAGAGGAAGCAGAGCAAGTTGTCATCAATTCTGGCCCATTGAGTGGCGTTACTGGCAAACACGCTAGTGTTGTAGCAAGTTGGCAACGTGT